>NW_009605361.1:70687-70888 GCF_000690535.1 Cariama cristata | reverse complement strand
TCCCCATTCCCATCTTCCAGCTCAGGGGGTTGGCTACCTGGACAACTGGTCTCACTATTAAAGACTCAGGCAGAGAAGGCATTAAGTACCTCGGCTTTTTCCTCAGCCTTTGTCACTATGTTTCCCCCCTGCATCTAATAAAGGGTGAAGATTCTCCTTAGCCCTGCTTTTGTTGCTAATATATTTATAGAACTATTTTTT
>NW_009605361.1:70188-70598 GCF_000690535.1 Cariama cristata | reverse complement strand
ATCCTCCGGAGTTGCCTGCCCCTTCTTCCAAAGGTCATAAACCCTCCTTTTTTTTCCTGAGTTCCAGCCAAAGCTCTCTGTCAGCCAGGTCAATCTTCTTCCCTGCCGGCTTGTCTTTCAGCACATGGGGACAACTTGCTCTTGAGCCTTGAAGATTTCCTTCTTGAAGAATGTCTGGTCTTCCTGGATCCCTTTCCCCTTCAGCATTGCCACCCAAGGGACTCTATCAGCCAGGCCAAGGTCTGCCCTCCAGAAGTCCAAGGTGGCAGTTTGGCTGACCCCCCTCCTTACTTCTCCAACAATTGAAAACTCTGTCATTTCGTGATTGCTGTGCCCAAGATGGTCTCCAACCATCACATCACCCACAAGTCCTTCTCTGATGATGAACAACAGGTCCAATCAGGACCCTT
>NW_009605361.1:0-70048 GCF_000690535.1 Cariama cristata | reverse complement strand
GAACAAGGGCTAGCGATTGTGAGACTTCTCCGAGGTCCTTATAGAATATTTTGTCTACTTCTTCAGCCTGGTTGGGTGGTCTATAACAGACTCCCACCATGGTATCTGCCTTGTTGGCCTTCCTGACGATTCTTACCCATAAATGCTCAACCCTATGGTCACCATCATTAAGCTCTAGACAATCAAAGCCCTCCCTAACATACAGGGCTACTCCACCACCTCTCCTTCCTTGCCTATTCCTTCTGAAGAGTTTATAGCCATGCATTGCAGCACTCCAGTTGTGCAAGTCATCCCACCATGTTTCTGTGATGACAGCTATGTCATAGGTTTCCTGCTGCACAATGGCTTCCAGCTCCTCCCGTTTGTTGCGCATGCTGCGTGCATTGGTGTAGATGCACTTTGGTTGGGCTGTTGATCCCACCACCTTTTGGGGGAGAGAAGCTCTAATTCCTACATGACCATTCTCAAGTGACTCTGTGGTTTCTAACACATCAATAACCCTATTGCCTTTGCTGCCACATGGATCTCCATCCCCTGCCTCCACTGAGATGCTAGACCGAAGGACCTCACTAGCACACCGTCCCTCAAACATTGGCATGTTCCATGAAATGGAACCAATCCACATGAAACTCCAAAGAAGTGTTTTTCAGAGTTCCCGCCCCTGTAATATGACAATATCACAATGAGAATGCCATTAGCCTTGTGGTAATGATCCAGGAGAAAGTTTTCTTGTTTACAATTTGTTTTCCATGCCTCATGTCTCTGCGTTGTGCTGTACAATACTATATGTCTTATTCAAAGATCTCATTAATTTTCATTGGCACCTATTGGCACTAAAATCAATGCTAGTAATAATAAATAATAAACATGGAGTGAAAAGTGAGATTCAGAAGAATCTTGCTTTTTTTTGGAAGGAAATGAAGCAGAGGGAGCCAAGTTCTTCTCAGTGGTGCCCAGTCACAGTACTGCAGGTAATAGGCACAAATTAAAACATGTGAAACTTCATCTGGACATAAGAAAAAGCTTTTTTTACCATGAGGATGATCAGATATGGGAACAGGTTGCCCAGAGAGATTCTGCAGTCTCTATCTGTGGAGTTACTCAAAATCTGGCTGGACGTAGTCCTAGGCAACCTGCTTTAAGTGTCCCTGCTTGAGCAGGGGGGTGAACTAGATGATTTTGAGAAGTGCCTATCAACCTCAATGTTCCTGTGATTCTGCGGTGAGGAAAAAAAAAAAAACAATCCAAAAACAAGCTGGCTGACACTGAAGTACTTTTTTTTATGGCAAATATTTCCCTTGGCTCTGCAAATGCAGAAGGCTCAACAGTTGCGTGCTTGTGTAATACAGTGGTGAGGGACACTAGTTTCTTTGCCATCCTACCCCACAATAAAAAAGAGGCATCACAAGGGCATTACTGTAATTAATAGGAATAAAACAAGTGTTAACCTTAACTGAGGAGACAGGAAAAGGGAATTTGAATGGTAACCTGGTGACTTCTCATGGACTCTGCAGTATTCTTTCTGCATTCCTAAGCAGGGCTTAGGGAGGAGGCCTAGCAACAGTGAAGCTCATTTTCTGCAGGGTGAAAAAATGTACTATCCTTTATTTATAGTAGCCATGTGAAAAATACCATGAAAGTCCCTGGGTTTCTACAGTGGATGACCAAGTTGCTCATTAAATCCTTCTGCTACCACTTCTTCCTAAAGTTTTATGTCCTATTGTTTCATCTTCAGTGGTGAATTAATCAAGGTCACACTGACCCAATATTTTCTGTACAGGTCAATTATTTTCCTCTCCTTGGCACAAATTCAGTCTGCACTACACAAAACTCTCTCAGAGAGAGCCAAAGTGTGGTTTGAGGAGTACCTCAGACCTGAAACTCATCCCATGTGCCAGAGTGAACACAGGTCATGCTGCACCACTTGTTCTCACGGTCTCAGACCTGTTAAGTTTGTTAATGCAGACATAGCATTAAATCACAGTGGCAGCTTGATGTGGGATCCTTCATACCTACACAGGAAGGTTTTTCCCTGTTGGTAGTGTATGAGGCTTTCCAAAGCGTAAAGCCTAAGGTTCTGGCTCAATGGCTGAATAAACCACCGCAGCAGTTTAACACCCTAGTAGCCTAAATTTGTCATATTAACTATCTGCCTACAGTTATCATTCCTCTGGCAGACTTCATGAAGTGCAATGTGCCCTGGTATTCCAACCCATTTGGCATACATCTTGGCACTTTTCCCCAAATTCCACTTACTGCTAAACTAATGCACTAACCTTTAGACTGAAATGTCTAGCAGATGAATATTTCTTCTGTCAGCCCTGCTGCAGAGATGCTTGCTTCCAGCGGGTATCTTAAACTGATGCAGCAAGATCAGCTAGAGCTCATTTACCAGCGACTTGTTTCTTTCAAAGGCAATGAGAACCAAGATCCAAGTGGACTTTCAGCCCTTTGGAAAATGCTATCCAACACCTCTTGGAATTTCTGGTGATCTGTGGTGTAAAAGGTGTGGTTTATCCCAAGACAATGGTGATGATGTTTGTTCCAAATGTCTCATTGTTCACATGAATTGCCTATTTTACACACGGGCTATAGTGCTAGCATCAGTTCCAAACACTATATTCAGAGTTAAAATAGTTTTGAAAACATGATGGAATAACCTATGACCCTAGCTAATAAAATGGTCTTGGGAAGGAGAATTATGAATGCAGAAATTAAGACTCTGTTACAGATGGCTAATACTTAACTATATATCAGTTGGAAAAACATCAACAAACTTTTCAGGATCTGTTTCAGATGGAGAAAACAATGAATTCCCAGCAGAAAGTGATTTTGACAGAAGCCATAATAAGCAGGTAGCATTAAAGGTTGGTGAATAATTTAAATGGCAATATAGACAACCTCTAAATATATTTGAAAATAGAAAATTTATATAGAAAAATGTACAGCTTATTTAATTTTTCATCACATATCTTAAAAAATAACAGTAATAGTCCTAACATGACCTTAGCAGGAATAAAAAATTGCTTATGGGAAAAATTGTAATTCACTCATTAATTCTGAAGCCTTACTGTAATAAATTGAATTACATAACAGACATCAGTTCAGTCTTGCATGGTTAGTTTCTTGAAATGTGATGTAATCTGTCTTTTTAAGTGGTTTTGAACATGAAAGAGGAAGTTCTTAGGAATGTAAAGATTTTATATCAGAACAGAGCAAGAGTGCCTCTACTCCAGGAGTCTACTTTGAACAGATGCCACCCCGAAACTTCAATGGGAACATTAACCTTTACATAATGCATAGAATTGTCCAATTCTGTATCATGAAAATAAATTTCTTCTTGATTCTAAATGGTGACCACTCTATTTCCCAAGGTATTACGATTGATTGATGGTTTGTATTTTTGGCCTTACTTGAAGCTTAATTGAAGAGAGAAGACCCATTTATCCCTATTAATGCTGTTTATATTCTCATCTTAATTACTCCAGCATCATTCCAGAGTAACTCCTTCAAGATGAATGCATTGCTCTGCCTTTCAATTGATGTAAATGGATCTGAAGCCAAGGGTCCTGGTTTGAAACTTTCATCAAGATTCAATCTGCTTTCAGAGTAAAGGCAAAATTATATGGAAGTTAACTTCAGCACCAGTGGACATTACATTTTTTACTTTATTTAGACAGCACCTTTGATCTAAAGCACCAGGAAATGATAAATGGGGAGCATACAGAGAAACAGAAGCAGTAATCAAACAATGAAGTAGGAATAAGTTATCAAGTGCTTGCATGGAAAGGAAGCAAAGAAGAACCATCAGGTGGTCATTAAAACCTGTGCTAAAGCAGGGCTAAGACAAGCAGGAGAGAAAGATTTTTTTAAAAAGTGCAGGATGAAGTTAGAGGAATCACCTGGAAAACATCTTCCTTGGGAAAAGGTCCCTTTGTGGAGAGCAGCACTACTCAGAGTGTAACAAATAAGAACATTCATTAAAGAATTTAATTTATTCTGCACTGCCTTTGGTTAGTAAAAGGCAAATCTCACCTTGCCAGAGAGAAATTGCCTTGTTCGGGAGGAATATTTGTAAACTGAATGTTTGCATCTTAAACACTGTGTTTGCATGAAGACATGAACATTAAATACTGACAAGGCAAGAAAAATACTGAATTTCTTAGAATACTAGAGCAAGAGAATCTGCCATTCTCCATTACTACACCTGCAAGTTATCCGCTGCAACTATCAGGGAGAAGTTGTCAATCAACTCTATTGCAAGGATGAAAGAGTAGATGGTACAGTTTAATTTTATTATGGAAATTGATTTGCATCTTTTATATGTCTTGATTGAAATCTTTCCAGGTAATGGCATTGAAGAATACTCATAAAACTGCCATGACTGTGGTAATAACTATTATTATGATCGAATTTAATAATAAAAAAACCTGCCTGCGAGATGGGCAATATGAATAATTCATGTACAGTGTTGCTTAAAATGTGATAGAGAGAAAAAGACTTGTAGAAAAATTCTTAATGTATCCAGACAGGGATGATAATTGGTTTTTGCAACTAAATGAGTACTTCATGTACAAGACAGCACTAACAAGGCAGGAGAAGAAGTTTACACATTGGGGAGACAATTTCATTTATCTGGTTACAGCAGGAGAAGTGGAATAAATTGTTTTCCTTAAAGGAATTGACAGAAAATGCATATCCTGATAATAATTAATTTTGTTTACAACTAGAAAACAACAGAATAGGAGACACAATAGCATCTTTTCAGTATGTAATAACATATGTACCATGTACTTATGTAGGCCTTACTTGTGCTATTAATCAAACACCTGCAAAGACTGACCAGATCTCTTCCACTGCTGTCTTTTAGTTGCAAGCAGAAACAGGAGTCTGGTATATGGAGAATTGTTTCACAGTTGCACTTTATTTAATTTTGTTTTATTTCTTTTAAGCATACAGTATCAGATAAGGCTGAGTTTCCTGCTTTTATTGCCTACCATCTGGTGGAAAAAGCATGCAATCGCATAAAAAGGGACAGGTGACTAAGACAATATTTTAGTGGCAGGGTCTGAGGTTACAGCAAATAAGAGTTCATCAAGGACGTCAACTTCAGGAACAGAAAGCCATGCAAGAACTCATCTCTGTACCCCTGCTGAAAGGCAGTGATTAGGTCTCAGAGCTGTTGCCTCGCTTGTAGATATGACAAGTAGAATTTCTTATATGTGAATGTCTGTGTAGTCTCTAGAGCAAGAGAAGCTTGAGAATAAGCTAAACACCATCCAGTTTGAACAGCTAAAGATGGGTTGTTATTTTCTGTTTGCCCAGGTTTCTTAAGTACTGAACACACATCAGGATGACCTCCAAACCGAACCAAACCAAAACTAAACTAAACTTATTGCAAAAACAATCAGAAAATTTGTATGTGTGAGAAAATACTTCTGTGCCAAGAATCTCTCTACCAATGTCAATATAACCTTTTTGTAATACTTTTTGTCCTCCCCGATGTTCAGGTGTAGGAGCTTCAGTGTTTGACTGTCAAATAACAATCCTATTCCTTGTTCTGCTTTCTATTTACAATCAGGGCTAGGCATATATATGAAAATAAAGAAAGCTATAAGTACTTGTACGTAGCAGAGTGGAGTGAAACGTACTTCTGGTTGGAGTATACCACCTTCTCAAATTATTAAAAACAAATGAAACCAAATTTCCTCCCCTGCAAAATCCATAAGAAAAGCCATTTGCAGTAACACACCAAAATCAGTTAAGTAACTTGGAAAAAAATTGGGAATTGGATTTTGTCAAAATCCCCATTAATACGTTGTGCTTTACCCATTTCTAATTCTCTCTTACTTGAACCTGAGATCAATCCTCTTTGTTCTGGTTTGCCACCAGGGTCTCCCATCAATGTTAATAAAACAAAATGACAATAAAGAAGGCTTTAAAAGCTACTGTGGAGAACTGTGGGAAAACAAAACAAAACTGTATTCTTTTGTTATGACTATGGCCTGTGCCTCTGTGTGTTTGTTTATGATGGATTACTTGCTATGGAGATTAGATCTAAAGGAAGTTACACTCGAGAAGCTACACAATAATCTAGCTAAGAGACATCTCAAGAACTACTAAAATACAGCAGCCTGGTTAATATGCCTATGATTGCTTTGCCGAGATTAAGATCTGGGAATGATAAAGCCCCTAGAACCTCTTTATCAGTTAAAAAAATCTGCCCCATGAGGTAGTTTACAGGATAACTCAGAAAAAAGGTCAGAGCTTGAAAACTACAGATTGATTCCTATGAAACCCAGGAGGCCTGAAGGGAATGCTGCCCAGAGCGCCGGGGAGAGATCAAAACACGTAACTGACAGCTGCAGACACCTACTGATGTTTGCCTGGCTGCCAAGAATGTGCTGGGAGCTGGATAGCTGCAAGGAGAGGTGGTACCACAGGATGGGTTAGGAGTGATGGTCACTGCAGTGGACAAGCACACAGCAGGCTGAGATCCATGTTAACAACCCAGGACAATGCATCCCAAAGAGCAGCGAGGTTCCAGATCGCTTTCTTAGTGAAAGCTATCTATGTACCTGGTCTCAAATCAACAAGTTGCTGTAGAGATGACCAGAGCCCACTGGAGATGACTAGTAGCCCACTGCAGATCTCTACATGTGATCAACTGTGCACCAAGCCATGCCCGCATGAAGGACACCTCCTTCCAACTCGCACTTTCAGCAGCCTCCTAAAAGTAACAACTTCACCATGGGAAATGTGCAAGTACTGTTGAGCACCTTAGGTCTTGTGTGTGCATGCTTTGGGTTATTCATGCACAACTACAAATGAACTTAAAAGTGTTTCATGTTGATAATCAGTAATAAATCTTCCCAGCAGATTGAGTTATCAAATTGAATAATTTTATTAAGTGGCTCATGTAGGCCAAACACAGGTATTTTAAGTGGGTAGACTACATTAACTAGAATCAACATAATTTGACAAAATACATATTTGATGTTTTTTCCCCATTTCTCTGAGTTTAAAGTACAGAAGAATCTCTAAATCTGCTTTCACCCTGCAAATCTCTGCTACCAAAACCATGAACTTACTCAGGATTTGGTTTTACCAGAATGAATTCTACGTTCTTCAAGTGAAAGAGAGATCTGAGCAACATCAGGTATTACATGTTCTGTTATTCAAATACAAAAGCGGTAGGTCACTTTCATGAGGGAGGTGGACGTTCACAGAAAGCTTTATGGATGTGCTCAAACTGTTTGAAGGAGTTCTTGCGGGGATAAAATTGTGAACAATCTGTCTGAGCCAAATCACTTCTGACTTCTCTCTAGTTGAGAGACTACTTTTTATTTAAACACTTTCTTCTAAATAGTGTTTCTGTTCCTAAAACACCTGCAGAGCTATAGTTCGAAGTCTGACTTCATAATCTTGTTCCCCTTGGCCATTTCTAAACCTAACTATGGAGAAGATAATCCCATCTTTCTGGATCATGAATAGAATTTGGACATTATGTTGATTCTGCAGTAAAACTCTTTTCACCTTTGTTAATTACATTGGAAAAATCAATATCAGAAAAGGCCAAAGTGACATATCAAAAGATTATAGGAAAACCTGTTCCACTTCATTAACACAGCATCCAGAATTGAAGCCTCTGCATGTTATTGAGTTGTGGGGATGTACTGGAAGTTTTAGAAATACAGGCAGCATGGTCGTATACTATCTGCACAGACCAAAACACTTCAGACATAAAATAGAAAAAGGGAAAACGAGCTGCTTCTCTTCTCATTGAGTAAAATAAGTCAACAGTCTTTAGTCTCCACAACTGGAGCTTTTAATCAGCTATTCATTAGCTTATTGTCTGGGGGTAAAAAAAAAAAACACAAACAAAAACAACAACAAAAAAACATATCTGGCCTGATAGGCAGTGGAAATAGATCCAACATATTCAGTGGAGGTTCTACTTTCCATGGAGGAATATTATTTATATGAGCCTTAATATTTAATACTATATAGAAAGCCCAACAAAAGTTATCAGAAAAATGTCATAGCTAAAAACCAGACCCATTTACCTAGTTTAATCATTATGGTCAATAGCAAAAGAATATGTCTTCTATGTTTTCTTTAAAAAAAATAGTTCTTGTAGCAAGAAGCATTTATTCTGGCTAATACAGATTTTTTTTATACCAAAGTACTGTGGAGGAAGAGAAATTTTTGATGAAACTTGCAAATACAGAATATTTCCCCTGGCATCAGCAAGAGTAGGACTAGGCCAATGGGAGTTGCTCAGAGCAAGTGCTTGAGATCGTCTGTCAGAAATGGGTGACGTGGAGACACAGTATGTAACATTTTCAAGGTAAAGAATTGTATGTAAATATGATAGTAAATGAAATTTCTGTAAATTAGACATGTCCAAAGGACATATAATTTAAGAACAGAATTTGGGCAGCTGATTTTGCAGATTTCATAAGTATTTCAGAATGAGAGGGGAGACATTTGAGGAAAACAGACATTCTTTGATCTCTGTACTGACTTTGCATGATTTGTTAATAGAAAATATGGAAATGTGATCCAGATGGCCAAGAATTGCTGGCTTTCCTTATTCACTGAGAAAAATAACTTGCATTACTTGTGAATCCACTATAAATTTAGGATTAATATTCCCTTGTGCTCACAAGAAGGGCATTCATGTTGCATTTTGGGACTCAGAGTGACCCCCTCTGTCTCCTGACATATACTTTAAAGTATGTTTCCCTTACAGATCAAATTTGAATCCCATGAAAAATGCAAGGATGGTTCTTATTGGGAAGCCAAACTGGGTTGTGAGCATTATGAGAAAAAACTTGCAGGTCACGAGCTTTTCTTTGCCATGCCAAGGGTTTGCAGGAAGGTAAAAGTGATGGGCTGTCACCCTGTCACTTTTCAAAGGTCTACAGATGAAATTCAGTACATTTTTCAGTCCTTTGTTCTCAACTTTCAAATTTTTTTAATGTTTCAGAGAAGGGCAAGATGTTCTTTACAGAAGAGAGAGACATGGATGTCAGCTTAGACTATATGCTGTATGACAGTTGTTCTTTGACAATGGGTTAATGGTCTCATTTCATGCCTCTGGATATTTCCCATTTTGAAAGTTACACACACACAGGCTCCAGAATATAAAAAAAGGAAGTGAATCTAGCCATTCAGAAATGCCACTTCTTTGCAACCAATATGCACTGCCGACAAATACAGAACAGATGAAAGAAGCCAACATGGAAAGAGAAACCATGGCTTCCTTTGGGATTTCAGCAAGGTGGGAGAGAGATCCAAGCACTAATCCCTGAGTTTAAAAGAAGAAGTTTAACTCATGGCTGTTCGAGTAAGGGGTTGGAGGAGGAATAGGGGCTGGGCAGGAGTGAAAGAATTGTTTGCTTTCTGTCAAAGAATCCAGAAGATCTTAGTCTCATCCCAGCTGGGATGAAAGAAAAACAAACAATATATAACTTTTCAACATATCTTACAAAGTTGGTTTTGTACCAAGTTTTTAGCTATGAGATGATTGATAGTACAGACCCTAAAAGCAAAACAACTGAGCACTGTAATATGGCACACTTGGGTCGGTTATTAGCTAAAAGGGATAGAATCTGAAATCTCTTAGACTCAAAAGCACAGGTCTGTACTGTCCAATCTAAAAAATCCTTCCTCTGTCAGTTGCTGAACCTTCTCCTGAATGCCAGTAGGAATGAGTTTAAGTTCCTCATGAACACATATAAAACACATGGGTGGTCTGCTTTGAAGTGTCAGTGCTTTAGATTTAATATGCTAATAATTTATGCATAAAACACAGGTTGCATTGAAGGAAAAATCCAATATTGTCAGTTTCCATGACAACCAGCGTGCTAGCAGATTACATTGTCTCACATCAGATGGTTGCCAAGGTTGTGACCTATTTCTTAGTTCTAATCATTTTGTTTGAAGAATTCGGAAATGCTACCTGGAACATAAATGATAAAATATTGCACATGGGTAGGATAGTCCCTAAATATAAAAGAATCTTGCATGCTAAATTAAGGACTAGGCTTAGAAACTGAAAAGAAAGTATAAAGTAATAATGCCAGGAGTGAAGGAAGGCTTGGACAGTTGTGTAAACAGGCAGTGGGCTGTTACATGACATTTCAGGATGAAGTCGGTAGTTAGGTACAGCCTACGCCGGTAGCAGGTACCTGAAGATCATTACCACTTCTTTGGTAGTGAAATACATCTCATGCTTGTGCCTAAGAGGCAGTTGTTTTCAGCATAAGACCTACCAGTGATAATACCATGAAGTGAAATTGGCAATATGATCGGCACTGATTGGTGCTCTTACTATCGGCAAAGGAACCAAAGAGGGAGAGGACCAAGGCACTGCATAATCCCCCCAAGCACTATCACAGTCCTCCCCAAGCACACCAAGGAAGGCTGCCAGAGCTGATGCCCATGTGGCTTCCTTGTGTGCAGAAAGAGATAGCCTTCTTGCCAAGTGCTATCACTGAGACTTTTCCTATGCCTGACATCGTGCACAAACAAAAAAACTGGTAGTTGGTATCAACCTTTTTCTGACCTCAATTGAAATACTCTCCAGATAGTGGAAGGAAACGATCAAAACTTCTGAAGATGTTTTTTAAAAATGAGTGAGCAAGAGATCAGTTGTTTTAGAGGTTGTGTGCCAGAGTACAAAATAAATCAACTGCTGTTGCAGTTGAATGAAAAGGAGCACTTTCAAACACAAACGTGTGCTAGTGTACTAGATGATGACACATCTTCTGGATTCTTCACTGACCAAAGTTCACTACAATTTGGATAATATTGACTCACTGTGGTTAGTCACTTTTTTTTCATGCTTAAGAAAGGTATCAGGTTGCCATTCTTAAATAAATATGTTGTAATAGTACCTACAGGGACTGACTGTGGGTTTAGGTAGCAAACAAATGGTCCTCCACTTCTTACTCATTTTACACTGTCTCGTTGTAAAATAATACAGGTAGGTAACAGTTTTGTCACCAGTACTATTAACTGACATTTTCTACTTGAGCAAAGAATTTGTCCTTTATTTTTCTCTCTCATCCAGCTACCAGCACGGAAAGCAATCTCTGTCAATCATGACGGTGAGATCAATACCATAAGCCTCAGTCCATACTACTGAAACCCTGCTTTCTGTGGTCTGTAAGACAAATTGTCCTGCTGCTTGTTTAATCAAGTTGGTCTGAGCAGATCAGTCGAGGTAAAATGGAAAAAAGCTCAAGACAGCCTTTTGTTGGGATTGAAGAATTGCAATCCAATGGTTATCAAGTGTTAGAGGTGCAGTAACTGCAGTAGACTTGTATAACCTGAATAATCCACTGGAATTTGAGTTCAGTTATCGCAATATGATTAGAGGAACACAAATAGTCATAAGTATAAAAAATTATCTCTTTTTACAACAGTGTTTGTTGACCTGCTTTGTTCTTTTTGTTATTTTCCCCCACTCCTCTCTTAGAAGTTGTTCCATCATGGTAAAAGATTATCTTTGAATTCTAGACTTTTCTCTACAGGTTTTTTTTATGAGTTTTTTTTTGTAAGAGATGCAAAGAATATGCAAAATTAAACACTGCAAAATCTGTTTCATGTTGTTCTATTTTTCCTTCAGTTGTTATTCTTTAACCTATTTTGTTCATGACGCATACATTTATAACTGGCCTTTATTGGGAGGTGAATTAACTCTAATGGATAAATATGATAACGGATGTTCCTGCTTCCTTCTGCCCCAGGCTGGTCAGCTAGTCCAAACAGAAAGATTTACACGGAACAACTGTTGGCATTGATTTGAGTGATTTCCTAGCTGCCTGGTTTATACAGAAATATATTTCATGTAAATACTTATTGTTCAACTTCTTCAGAAAACTCTTATTCTTATAGATCACTCTGTATTGACTCATATCAGAACATTCCACTTGTTAGGGTTTTTTTTGTAGAAACAAAATGAAGGATTGTCTTGCTAAGGAATCAGGAAAAACCTCATCTGGGGTACAGTCCCCTTTTACTGATGTTTTAACTTCTTTAGCAGATTCACTGACCCACTTGAAAGAAGTTCGAGTGTGGCATTAATGGATGAGAGAGGAAATAAAAAATGGGAAGAGAGGAAAAGTGTGCCTAGCAACGTACAAGTAGCACAGTTATTTTATTTCTACCTGCCACTTGCTATTTAGTAACATGCTGGATAAAATAGAAGTGTCCTTACAGAGGCACAGCTGGTCCTGGAAACTAGTATCTATGGCTTTCTGTCACTCTGTAGAATCATTTCAGCTGCTCACCATGCTTCAGCCCACATACACAGGAAAAAGAGGGTCTTAGCAGGAGATACAGGGGAGCAGACAAGCATAAAAAAGACAAATACAATACTTAGATCTTTTAACAGCTGAACACTTGGGATAGTACTTTGGTGACACATGAGCACTTGCTTGGTGTGTGGATCAAAAAGGTGGAATAGTACGTTTTTTCCCACTTCTCATGGGTAAATGGGAGCTGAAGACAAGATACTGCTGCTTTCCCTCCTGCTGTTACAAGCAGTGACATCTACTTGGCTCTACATGAGAGCGTCAAATTTCGGTGGTCTGGTCCTAAGAAGCAGTGCTTTGAAAATCAATCCCTTGAGTGTCAAGCTGGCTATAGGATGCTAGGAGCCAACTGGGGCTGACAGGATACCCTGGATGTAAAGTCTACAAGTTCATTTTTCTCCTTCTGTTAGAGTTTCCTGAATGCTGGCAGAGAAGCCTAAACTGAGCCGAGGCTTAGCGAACCCAGTAGTGGAGCTCCTCTTTCTTTAGAACTGTGCTCTCCAACATACTTTGGTGGGCCATTGATACCTTGATGGTTCTTCATCCTATCTGTGCGTATTTGACATGGTGAGCCTATCCTCAAAAATTTCTAGTGGCAAGCCTGTATGTTACTTTTTCTTAGGGTCTAACAGCTTTATAACAAAAAAAAAAAAAAAAAGAAAAGAAAAAAGGAACTATGTTGAAATTTTACTTGTACCACCTATTCTTCTCTTTCCTCTGTCCCATGGTCTTCCAGTAGTAGCTGGGAGTAACAGTGATATGCTAATTTAAACATCTTGTGTCTATTCCCTTCTTCAGCAAACCATGCCTTAAGTTATTAATTTGTGGGGAGGTGAAAAGCAAAGACAGGCTGGGGAGAGAGAGACATGTTGTGTGTACATACTTCTGCTCTACAATGTTTTACCCGCACAGCTATGTCAGTGAAGAGTGTGAAAAATCACATATTCTTTGCCAAAATAGCTACACCAGCCAAAAACCCCATGTGGACACAGCTATGCTGACAAAAGAGAGTTTTACAGGCTGACCTCTAGATGCTTGAGGAAGTCATACAACTATGCAGGCAGAAAAACTCCTTCTGTCAACATACTCTACCTCTATAGAAAAGGATCCTACTGCCCCAGCTAAACCAGCATGGATATATTAGCACAGTCATATCTGCAATATAAGTTCTACATCTTGTGCAGTGGCCAAGGGAATTTGAACATGGTAGAAAAAAGAGTGGTGGATATCTTGAGCCACTGTTAATATCTGTTTAGCACTAGTCAAATTTTGCCTATCACAGTCACAACATCTGATTTCTAAAATGTAAAATAAATTCTTGTTGATCGTGTTGTGGGTTTTTTTTTTCCCTACTCTCTCTCTGGAGAATCTGTACTACTCCAATAACTATCATTAGGAGCTGGTTTTCTAGGTCAATGGTTTAATTTCTTGATTATCATTTAGAATATGTCACATTTGCTAATTATCTCCTAAAGTTTTAAATTTTCCTCACAGTTCCTTCTATTTATGAAATAATTAGAAATATTTCCAGTCACACCATTCTAGCACCAAGTTACATAATGAAAATACATTTATATATGCATTTTTAAATAGTTTTAAAAACAATAACAGATAGAAGGGAAGTACTAGAGAAACCGGTATTGTGCTGAACCTAAGTCAATAACAAAGATTAACAAATCTGTCCGTTGCTGTAAGGACAGAGCTAAGTGAAAACCTGGCAATCAGTAGTGTCTTGGAAAGAGTAAGCAAATTACTCTTTTCTCATAATTGTATGTAAATCACTTCACATTACTCAACCTTTTCCATGGTTGCCTTGTTACTGTTCTTTTTTTCCATTATTCAAAATGATTTCTTAAAAAAACCCACAGAAACCTGGTGAATATAGATATTTTTTTTGCTAGCCAGGAAAATATTGTCCATGGTTGCCTTGTTACTGTTCTTTTTTCCATTATTCAAAACGATTTCTTAAAAAAACCCACAGAAACCTGATGAATATAGATATTTTTTTTGCTAGCCGGGAAAATATTCCTATCACTTCTGTCTTCACTGTCATTTCTTAATAGGGTAGTAATAGAAACGTATACTGCACTTTAAACTCTCATAGCAAGCCTGCTATCCCTCCTAGCGATGGCAACATAGTAGGAAATCCATGTGCAATTCCGTTGCTCTCTCTCATGTTTATAGACAAAACAGTAAATGAGAATGCGGAAGAGGTTCAGCATCTCTCCTGATAACACTCAGCCTGGGACTGTGATTAGGATGAAGCTTTTTCACTTTCAAGATGGTGGCGGTTTACCTTCTTTGAATTTTTGCGTAATTTATGTGCTTAATCTTTGCCAAATGGTCAGAGATCCATAGATTTTATACACAAATACATATATACACATATATATACACATATGTATACGCATGCCTTATGACAGTTGCCTTATGACCTTGCCTTGCAATCTTTGCCAAATGGTCAGAGATCCATAGATTTTATACACAAATACATATATACACATATATATACACATATGTATATGCATGCCTTATGACAGTTGCCTTATGACCATTTGCCTCCAAGATAGTGTCAAGATCCAGTAAAAAGAACTCTCTCCTGAATAATTTTCTGGTCAGAGCACATCAGAAAAATAGGAGAGCTTCCATCTAGGACAGACCCATCCCGAGAAGGACAGAACTGCGGAATAAGAATGTCTGAACCCATGGAAGAACTAGAGAACAACTCATTTTTAAGGAGTAAGGATTGGGAAAGAGACCTGATCTTGTGAAGGTACCAGCTCAACCCCTGTGGAGTGTTGAGGGGTTAGTGGGAGTGCTGTACACATGTTCAGCTTCTCTGCAGAGATCTGTGCACTGTGTTGTTACAGAGTAAGCTTAATCAACCTAACTTTTTAATTCTACTCTATTCTTTTAAATGTATTCTTTTGTCTGAATAACTTCACTTAGTATTAGTTAGCAGGAGAAGGAATTCCAGGTCACATATCATAAACTCATCCTGACCTGGTTGCTTGGCTACGAGGGTGTCTGGAAGAAGATAAGGAGGAAACTTTGTCAGCAGAAGCTGCAAACCATTGAGATAAGAACAACAAACAGCCCGTCAGGAGTTCAGAGGCAGAGAACCAGAGAGAAACAGCTGAGCCCCCAGATCACGAATTACCATTGGACCAAGAGGCAAGTGGACAGCACGTGAAGAGGCTGACCATTGAACTGAAAGGCGCGAAGGGCTAATGGAGAGGGGGTGCACAGATTGTAAGGGTTTGAAAACCCAGGTTTTCTTTGTTTCAGGGTCCCTCTCTGGAGGCACCCAACTCGAGCTGTCATTCTGCTGTACTGTCCAAATAAATTAATTATTTTTCTAAGATTGGATGTCTGAGACTCTGCTGCTGGAAACCTAGGGCAAAGAGACTTCTTT
Source organism: Cariama cristata (assembly GCF_000690535.1). NCBI lineage: Eukaryota > Metazoa > Chordata > Aves > Cariamiformes > Cariamidae > Cariama > Cariama cristata. The sequence continues at coordinate 54,307 of NW_009605361.1, read as the reverse complement.
AACAGTATTTTTTCTTTGGGAGGACAATGACCTCAGTGCAATCCCTCACATTTGTTTCAATTGTCGTATGTCTTTAAGAGGTGCAGCTGCAATGTAGTTGAAGCTTTGGGGAAGGGAATCTGAGCAACTGAATGTCAGCAGAAAACATGAAATCATAATGTTTGAAAACTATGCCAAATGCTTGTGCCATCACGAGACTCTTTCTGGCACTTAGACTCTGGAGACTTTAGCCCTCTGAGGTTTGGTGAGCTCAGGAATCCATCTTACTGTGATACGCCTGCATGTTGCGTTAGCAACAGTGATGAGAGTAAGAAATAAGATATAATAATATCAGTTTGTTAACACCGTGCGTGTAATTAGTAGAACATTGCATTAGTAAAACAGAAAAGAAACCCTAATGGAAGCCACTGCTTTATTCAAAATATCTATTACATTGTAAGCAGCTGTAAGGTAGAACATTAGTAGTTAACACTGATGTTATAAAATGCTCGAATCTTATTTATAATTTGGAAGCATACATGTAATTTCCTGATAATAATATCTCTGATTTTCCTTTTTGAATTTTTACACCTGACTGAAGGATTCTTCTGCAGACCAGTGTAAGCAAGAGATCAAGTTGAACAATTCCCTAGCAAATGTCAAGTAATTGATGCTGACCACTTCTCACTGATGAGATAGATGTTATTTAGCTATGTGGGCAAGAACTACAATGTCTGGAATAAAGCTAATCACCAGGTTGGGTTAAAAGATGCTTTCTAAGCATCAAAATTGAGCATATGAGCAAGCCATGAATATTAGACATACCATTATGAGGGAAAGGCTATAGGTAGAGCAGACTATGTGATTCAGGCAAGGGTGTTGGGAAGTCTGCCAGATTGAGAACCAGAAGGACTGAAATGTGCAACAATAACAGATAAAGAAATGTTTTGAAGGGGTGAAGAGAAACATTTGAGTGTGTTAAGCTAATTTTGAGGTAATCCTAACTTTTAACTTTTTATAACAGAAGTTCCATGGACAGTTACCATTAATTAAAGCATGTAAAAGGTTAGAAGAAAAATATATTTGTCTTTCGCAATGGGAGAGCATTCAGCATGGAACAAAAGCAGAAGATTGTAGCACATAGCTACTATAAAGAGATATGCATTGTCATCAGCATGTTCACTCTTGTACTTTTATTTTTATATTTATTTGTAGGTATTTGCACTGAGCTTTAAAGGGCACATTTATTGATACACAAAAGGTTCAGACAAGTCCCCTCAGGTGATCGTGCCTGTTTCAGTAGCCCACAGCTGACTGCCTAAAGTGTGACATGCAGACGTTTACTTTCCAACCCAAATTCCTCTAGAAAGATTCACTCAGGAACCATCAGAGAGAAGAGGTTATCTTGCAGAGGGGATCAAGATGGCAAAATAAGGGGAATTCTGAGGGAAAAGGGTAACTTTTTGATTACATGTGTGATTCTGAAGGTTTAATTCTGATTCAAACTACAAAGGAGAAAAAGTTACTGTACTTCATATATTCTATTTTATTCTTAGCTTTTAAAGAAGCCAGGTTTACTGAAATATTCACCCAGTTTTCTACCAAGTATGAGCTCAGCTTAGCAATGGTAGATGCAAGTTCAGTGGCCCTGGCAAACTTCTCATGGGATGTCACTATAATGGCTAGACTTGAACCAGGAGATCCAGAAAGTCTTGATTTCTTGTAGTGTCAGACACACAGTGAGTCAAAAAACTTGATTTAGTTGTCTGCCTTACCCCAGGTTTCTTGTGTAGGATGGACAAACTATCTAGGACTAGATTTTTAAAGTATCTAAACTATGTACAGTTTTCAGTAGGAGCCAGGCACTTACACAGGAGATCACTGTCTTATCTATGCATTATGGGTCTCATTTTGTCCGTGTCGAAGTTTCTTATCAGCGAAATGGGATAGCAGTGTCTAGCTGAAAATGTTCACTGAAGACTGCAAAGCACTACTGTCACAAGGGCTGGGTAAGCTTGGAAGACAGATGAAAGGACAATAACAGCTTTCTTTTCCTAATATTGGTCAAAGAAAAGCCAGAGGTCAAAGCAGCAGGTAAAGTTTTTTCCCAGCATCCCCACACATCTATTTCATTCCTTAAATCCATCTTCACTCGTAATTTATGAGGTATGAGAAAATCCTGTTCTCTCACCTCTACACCGAGGAACGTGCAAGCAGATCTGGCTGTGAGAAGACTCTTGCACTTAGAGATGTAGTGCCCTTTCCCTTAGTCATGAGGATGACAAAACCAGGTATAACGGGAGACTTTGTACTGTTGGAACAAATTAAGCCACTTTTATTAAAACAAACGAGGCAGCTGAGATCCTTTGATATATCCATAGTGCCTACATCCTGCAGATGTCTTACTTCAGTCAATTAATCAGCCATTTCCTAGAGCATGGTAATTGTTTATGCAATCCACTTTGACATGTTTTATAGCATTTTGTTTAATCCTCCCCAACTTTTCATCCCTGGCAAGATTTTTATGGTAACATAAACCGTAATTGTTCAGTAAAGAAAATCACCTTATGTTACAGTCAACAACTGCTTTATCACCCTCATTCTAACAGACGTAACCTACACTCAAACAGCTAAATATGGTGAGCGAGGCTGGGCAGCATGTTGCTTTAATAGCACCTAAGCACGATGACTCCTTGACAAAGAACTTAACCTCTATCGGGAGACAGAGTCAGAGATGTCTAGGGGATTTTTATATTTCTCAGTCAATGACAGGAAAGGGAATATATTGTCATTGTAGCTGGCAGACATTTTTCTGTTTAAAACAAGCTTTCTTAAAGACAAAAAGGAAGATAAAAGCCTTTTCCAATCCCCTTTCTCTTCTCTGAGAAGACTTTTCTTTGAAAATTGTCAGATTTAAAAAAAAAAAAATCTAATGTTTAAATTAGAAATAATTTGTTCATTAGATTCTTATCTTTTTATTAATGAAAACCAGAAATTAAATAAAATACAAATGAAAACTTTTAAAAAAATAAACGAAGTATAAGAAATAGCTCAAAATCTTTTGCTAACATATTCCATTGGAACAGATAAGTCAAAAAAAGTTTATCAGCAACTGAAACTTCTTTCAGATTTTCTTTAGGTCAGAAATGCACCAGAATTAACCAGCTTCTCTGACTCTTTGTCTTATTCTGAGTCGTATTTTCAGAAAAAAAATAACAAATATCTAACCAAAAACTTCTGGCCAACACAACCACAACACATCTTTCTATGTCCTTAACAGTTGCCAGCCACCAGTGAGGTGGAGAATCCCTGCCATTTGCCGTCCTGACGGAGACTTACAGTTATTTCCAGATTCCCATCTGCCTATGTAAGTCTGCAGAGAGCAGTTGTACGCCTTTACCTAACTTGTACGGCTTTAGGACATGGGCCGCAGAACTCCTGCTTTGCTCCCGTTTCCTTTGCCACCTCACTGACAGTTTGCCCCTCTGCTCACCGGTGTGAATTTTGGACAAATCTTGGCTTTTCCTCACCCGCCTTGCTGCTCTATGTGCTGGTGGGAAATGAGAACGGCACAGACTAAAGAAATTCCTCTGCTGACCTTGTGCTGATTACAGACTATTTTTTATTCTCCAAAGAATATTGAGTAGGAGCATGTCTGTCAATCTGTGACAAAGCAGGAAGGGTCTTTCTGGAAAGAAGAAGAAATTATGAGATCAGACACACTTGACGCTAGTGCTACTTGTTGCCTTGCACACATTGAGCCCACTCGCCCTCCTTCCTTTGCAGGAGCGGAGGTCAGGGGAAGCAGTTTGTTGTCTGCCCTAAGCCTGAGTGCCGACAGGCAGTGCCTGCCAGCGCTGCTGACAGCACATGGGTAAATGCTCCTCGGACTTTGAGACTAGGAAAGCAACTGCAGTGACAAATCAAATTCCACTTCTTCAGTGAGCAGCGATGGACAGAAACCACAGTCATGAACCTGGCAAAATAAAATGTCAAGATTCAGATATAAATGCAGGGGACAAAACAACTCTCCCATCTAATTTCACTCCTGAATGAGGTCAGTGTCTTGCAAGTTCATTTGTCTCTCAAAATCTCCTACCTTACCACAACTATTTTCTGATTTGTTCAGAGGTGCTGCCACTAATCCCTATGCCACCCGACGCTGTCTCTGGTAAAGACGATACTGGGCAAGTGAGGGGTGTTCGTGGGCATACAGGCTTCCTCTCTAATGTCTGCAGGCATCCTCTGCATGGTACCTTACAGCATAAGCCTCCAGCATCATTTCATGTCACAGCAAACCCACCCTCCTCCGAGTCGTAAGTGTTGAAAACCACAGCACTAAACCCCAACTGTCAAGAAATAGACTTTCATCGTAAAATTTAATCTCTTTCCTCACTCCCTTTCCTCCTCTAATGCTTGCTGGTTACCACGCACAACATCTAATGTGGAGAGATTCTCTGGGATTTATGAATAGGATTTTCATGCAAATTAATTTATGTCAGCAGGTTTGGTTTTGTTTAGATTTCTCCTCCCTCTCCCGAAGAACAGATGAGCTATTTCCTCCTCAGCACTTGGCCACAGAACTTGATGATATATAGCATCAGTAATTCTATTCTTTACCCTAACACTGCATATTTTTTTTTGTTATAGTTTTTGGTTGGTTGGGGTTTTTTTTTTCTTCTTTCTTTCTCTTTAGGTTAGAGAAGTGTTATGTATTACATTTGGATCATTTCCAGTCTTCTTGTTGTGTGCCATACTAAGTACCACAATGATCCTTAATTGGCAGTAAATAGAGAAAAAGCAGTCATCCTTGGAAAGCAGCTGTTCTATGAATATATGGTATAACAGTAGAGCGGAGGCTGTGGTAGGAAGCTTTCAGGTCACAGCTAGCTTAAATGTAGGACTTTGACATCCTGCACTAATAATGACTCCACTCTAAATTTGAGAGAAGAGGATGGGCAGGAGCAGCAGACAGACAGTCTCACCCTTGGATAGAAATGAGACTGCTCTGTTCTATCAAACGGACTTTGTTCCCTTTTCTCCTTCACTGTGTTAATTGCATAAACTTTGACAATTTGTGTGTGGACCATTATGCTGACTTTGTAGCATTTCATACTGGATACTTTTGGTATTGTTCTAGACACTACAAAGAAGAGTGGAGCAATGGCACCTGGATGTTAACTATACTTTGTAGTGTTTTGCATAGGAAGAGTTTGGTCTGTTTTTTCATAGGGGATGCTCCCACTTCATTGTTAACATTATACGAGGGGGATACCATGCTTCAAAGACAGGAAATAAATGTAATTTACTTTGTAATTTCTTTTTCTTATCACTAGGCAGAGCACAACTTATCTCCAAATTCAATTTGTTTGAATAATACTGTTAAAAAAGACAGAGAGAAAGGTATTCACTTTTTGTACATGGCTGCAAATGAGCTGTACACTCCTTTGATTCTCAAATATAGCAAATCTGGAGAGCTTTTTTGAGTGAGCAATTGCAACCAGGTGGATGCAAATTCATTGCCCAACAACATATTAATTTACTTAGGTATGATACATCTTCTTCCTCTTTCCATTATGGTAATTGAATATTCATCACATAACAAGTGCAGTTAATTAGCAGATTACTCATTTACTGGACAAATAATGAACATCTTATTCTGAACAAAGAAGGGTGATAGGAAAGCCAGGGGGGAAAAAAGGAAAACATACATTTTTATAAGGCTATTATTTAAATTAGTCTTCTTTTAAATAAGAAGAGAAAAAGGAATCACCAAAAATATGCAATTAACTTTTTTCTGGTATTATTATTTAATGATAGCTATACTGTAACCAGAGATAGTGTAGCTCAGGCTTCATACAGAACAGGGAAGTTGCTTGCCACCATGCTCACGGAAATCAATGGTAAGCCTCCCACAATATCAGTGGGGCTAGATTTTACTCCTAATATTTCAAAAAGAACAGAATATTACCATCGCTTTAAAACAAACAGTAAAGCTTTGCAGCATGTCAAAATTGATAGATTCACATTTTCTTTAATTTATTACTCCGTTGTTTCCTGAAGCTTTTTTCTCTGCTTGCCTGTCAGCATCGTTCTTTTGTCTTTTGTCTAATGTTTAGACTGTAAAGACCTTTCAAAAAAGCCATTTTTTTTCTTCTCCATTTGTGCACAGTGCAATCCTTGCCCGTAATTCAGGCTCTTGCATAGTACATTCTTGCTATCACTAGCCAGAAAGAAATGCTTTATTGATATAAATTGGCATGGTTCCATTAAGGGGAATGGAGCCAACCAAATTACCTTGATGGAGAATGATCCTTAATATTCAAGTTTGCTTACTTAGTCTTGGGCGTTTTTTTCTTTTTTTTTTTTCTTTTTTTTTTTTTTTGACAGGTACTGTAAAATAACTCCAGTTTCTTGCCGAGGTAGCAATCCACTATCCAGAAATTTACCAGGTTCCTAAATGCAGAAGAGGCAAAATGAATCTCTGATATAATTCTGCTAATGTCAGTGGTCTCGTGCCAGATTTAATTGCATGCAGCATCTTTAAGCTGTGCCAAGTATAAATTCTCACTGAAAACTCAGTGGTGAGAGGAAACAATTCAGTTGTTCTAGGTGAAGCTAAAGCTGTGTTGTGTGCAGCTATATGGCATGCACCGTTTGTGGGAGGTTTTCTCACGTTATCATAGTTTGTCATTGAACTGCAACCTGTCAGCATCCGTCAGAATGGTTCTGATATTGGTTAAATTTCACATGCTTATGACTGTACTAAAGCAAAGATAGTGGACCAAAAAATTGCATGCTTGGAAGGAAATTTTTGACAAATGGAGGGATTGAAGCAAAGAGCAAGGAAGGAGGAGGGAGCATAGAGGGGAAGGGGTCAGAAGAAAAGGGGAAAAAATAAAGCTTTCAGCTGGGTGGATCCAGAAGTCTGGGGCAGGGGAAGGAGGCAAGAGGTGGCAAAGTGTTTTATCTTAACAAACACCCGTACCCAGTTACACCGGCCCAAGAAGTTCCTGTTGTCCAACAAATGATGGTGAATTTTATTGAAAGACTGGAATTAGTTGCATCAGCCCCTAAATCTGTATATAGCATCATTGAATGATTGTACCTCATAATTAACTCACAATTAGTACCTCATAATTTACTCAGTAAAAATCGATAATTCTTCAGAGCTCTGCTGAGCTTTGTACTAAGTTCATAGAAACAGAACTAAGAGATATGACATCTTTAAATGTTTGTGGGCTTTTAGTGGCAGTACAAAAGTATTCTGACAACTGGTCTGATATCACCAAATACAATAATTTCTAGATTATGACATACATCAGTTGCTCTGTCTTTTAGTGACTATTTCCACTTGTAACTTCTCTTGCCCTAGGCTATGCAAGATTAGCCCACTGTTCAGCTTTCTTTCTGTCCTTGGCATGAGTTTATGGAGCTCCTTGTTCTGGGCAATGTGCAGAACTGGAATGGCAGCTGAGAAATAGGGTACATCAAACCAAAACACCAAACAACTCACAGCTCAGCCGCATGCCAAACTCCTGGGTTTGGGAGTTGTTTTCTCTTCCCTTCTGCTTCCTCCCCTACTCCACCACCCCGTGTTAACTGGAGTAGCAGCAGCAGAAAGTGAAATTGCCTTCAGCTGTTGTTAAATGTGAAATAATGTAAAAAAAGTGAGAGATTGTGCCCATTTCTAAGGAGAAGGAAAAAGAAAAACAACCCATTAATTCAATATAAAGAATGAGATTATTTTCTACACTTATTCTTCCACTACATCTCTACTTACTGAACTTCTCTTTACTGATCATAGAGGAAGCCCAGATTGACTAGGTCAGACTCTGCAGCCTTCTACATATGGGCGGATAAATACTGTTCCTGAAGGGAATTCTTAAGCTCAGCTCAGGTGAGAATTGATCGTTGAGGCTATCATAGACAGACAGTTTGTATTCCAAGGTAAGTATAATTATTTTTTTTCCCATTGAAATCCTAATACAGAAATAATTTTGCAATTACAAAAGTTCATAATTAATGCTTGTGCCAGAGACAAAATCAGATTAAAGCCATAACCAGAAGTGGCTGGGTGTTTAAAAGTGAAACTATGTCTCAATGAGACAATCGCTTACCTTAAAATTCATGTTATTTAAAGGTAAATGTCAGTTTTGCCAGATAATCCCAAAGTTCTGTCAGGAAATCAGTCTGTATGGCACTGCTTTCTGTCTCATAAGCCACAGAAACTTCCAGACTCTTGGTACAAAGCTCTGATTTTAAAAAGATTTATTTTTAAAAAACATTTAAAAAAACCAAAAGAAAACATTGCTCTTTATCTGACCTCCCTCTGCTTCTGTTCTGTTCTTCAAGAATACTTAATGTGATAATGGACAATTCTATTGAATGGGAATTATTGTTTGGGTGCTAGTAATATGGAATAGTAAAAGAATTGTTTTATTCCTCTTGTGACTTGAATATTTTTCTCCAGTAATAAATAAATAATCCCTAAATCAGAAAATGTTCAGTTATTTACCTGTTACATATTTAGTTCAACTGGAAGGAAAGGAAATTTAGCCTGGCAAGTCACAGAGCACAGGAAGGAAAATATGCTTTGGAAAGGAATCACATTGCTAGACTTTTGTGCTACGCAAGAAGAGGTCTAGATCAGTCTTACCATTTTATTTAAAACACTGTTTTAACTCCAAGGGCAGATGCAGGATATAGCATGTCAGAACATGCTTAACCTAAGGGTGATATGTGGAAGAACAGGTTGAAAAGTGTCCTTAGGATGTTCCTGTTTGAGATGATAGTGGTGAGCTTCATCATGCTAGATTTGCGCTCTTCATCTCTAGCAATGCTTTTGGCTAGACAGGGACATTACCAGCTATATTCTGGCATGCCACATGCTGGAGTTGGAAGAGGCAAATTACAAATGACTTATAAAGGGGAGCAGGCAGTCATGGTGAATGGGTTCATTAGCAATATAAACGCAGTGCGTATAGCCGACCTTCAGTGAAAAAGTCCCTGAAATGATGAATGCTGCTAGCTGGCACAGTGCGTCAGGGAATGAACCGTTTTGCATTGGCATAGTTTCCAAAGGCAGCTGCTCTGAGCCCCAGCCAGAGACAGGCTAGACAAGCATTTGCTTGTTCCTACCTCGATCAGCAGGGGTTCACCACTAATACTGTATTATAATATTAATTGAGTGAATCACTCAATAGGAACTGTTAACAACTTACTTCAAACTTGCATCAAATGGGTATGCAGAAGCCCAAGCTTTTGCTTAGCATTCTGTTTCACCCTACGAAAATGGTCCCCACCCAGAGCAAAGAAGGATTGCAGAGTGAAAAAAGAAACTTTTTGAGAAACATAAGGAGGGGCCATGTTACAGCCAGAAACTAAATGCCACTAAAAACATGAGACAGAAATACTTCTTGGACTAATGCTTTACTTTCGGTTGTAATCCACCACTCAGTCTGGCAAACTCCATGTGCTTTAGGATGTAGTTAGTATCCTACATCTACCTGCATCCAGAAGACGTAGGAGACTGCCCTAACAGGATGCAAGTCTTGCTGCACATTTTCATATGCAGTTCCTTTACAGAGAACCAAGCTTAAATGTTTAGTTCTGTGTCAGGAAACAAAACTTTTTTTTGGAAATAAAAGAATAATGCAAACCAGGTAAGTGGTTGTGTTATTGCAGCTGCCAGTCTAACAGTTGTGTATTCAACAGCCTTGGGAGAATGGGAATCAACCAAAATATAAAATACACAGGTCTAAGTCCCAGCTGCAGAAAAGGAACTGGAGCCCAGCTCACACAGGTGAGGGCTGGTTTGCCCTCCATGGCACTGTGGGTCTTCCTCAACATCAGTCCAGAAGTGCCACTTGGTAAAGAAACTTGAAAAAAAGTTAAGAAAAGTTGAGAAACTTTTCCAACAGAAAGTACAGTTTTGATCAGGAAACATTTTCAGGAAGTTGTATATGCAATTAAAACACTCATGATCACTCCTTTAATTTATATCCAGACTCTTTCACTTTTAGTTTGTAACCATGATTTGATAGTGCTGCCTTCTGCTCATTTTCCACACGGGTTTCGCAAGCAGCAGGAAAGCACAGTAAGGGCTCAAGGCAGCTGCAGAAGGGGAAGGTGGAGTCAGTTCAGGGGTAGAAGGGTTAAAAATGTAGTGGAAAAGTTTTCCCACAGTGGTTACAGCTACTGTGAGCAGGTGAATGGAATTAGTGATCTTGCCAGATGCCTGTGGAGGGGGGAAAAACCACCAGAGGTGGAGCCTGAGGGAGAGATTTAATGATAAGGGGTTACCATGAAAATATGTGATTCATATCTCGTCTGTTGAAACTCATACACGTGTTGGTTAAAGTTTACATGAAATCCTGCCGTTTTCTCAAAGCCTCAATTATTGCAGAGTCATTTCAGAGGCTGCTACACTGGTTAATTGCTATCAGATGTTATGTGAAATTCTTGCCAGTTCAGCTAGGTGAAAAGCTGGGAATGTAACACATCCTTTAGATGAAAAGAAAATTCTGGCACACAGCAAAATATGTGAGCGATGCACCAGCTCGAGTATTTAGAGCAGAGTGCTATATGAGAAATTCAAAGTGAAACATTCAGTACCTCAGGATCCCGTATACGGACTGTATGAACAACATGACAATCAAAGCTTCTACTCAGCAACATCACCCACATATGTCCAGGGAAACTGAACTATTAAACTGAGGACTCTGGCCTGGGAGAGGGGCAGCAGAAGTACATAATTCAGAGGGAACAGCAGCAGATGTCCTAAGAAAGATAAAAATTAAAGGGGCCTGGGTTTAAAGACAGAACCATCTTCACCATCCAGGAAAAAAAAACCAAAAAAACCACAACAATCCAAACAAAGAACTCCCTCCTGTCTAATATTTCAATTATTTTACAGATGCATGTTACTATGTGAAGTGTTATTAGTAGGATGTGAGAAGTTCAAGGGCATTTCCTATGCTAGGGATTGCATTTCTTTCCTAAACAATAAACTAAGTTAATAAACACAGATGACTTGCAAAGAGATTGTTTCAAATGCAAGCCACGTAGCGCAGATGAGCAGCCTGTCCTCTATTAATCTTGCTATACTTCATATATCTGAATCTATTATTTGTATAGTGTTTATTCTCTAATAAGACAAAATCAAAACCTCTATCCCCAAGAGCTTGGGGATGTCACCAGTGTGAATTAATCACTAACCAAGTAAAAGAGCTGTACTCCAAGGAAATTGTGATCAATTCTGATCTGCATATTAATTGATGACTCATTCAGGAAAGTGTTAAAAAGCAATTTTCAGTCAGACAAAATGAATTAATTCAGTGGAAGTGTTCCTATGATAGATTCATACCTGTCCAGGTTGGAAAGGAAAATATTAAAAGTCAAATCTACAAATATACTGTCACAGAATAAAATAAGGAAACCACATGTATGCGCATGGGAGACTGGTCTGAGTAAGTGCACATGCATTTCCACCATCATAGCAAAGAGGGCTGCCCCAAAGAAGAGAGGGCTTAGAATAAGGATGTATGAATCTCAGGGAATACCACCCTGAAGGAATGAATAAACAGCAGAAAACTCACACAATTAAAATCATAGAATCATAGAAAGGCTTGGGTCAGAAAGGACCTTAAAGCCCACCCAGTCCCAACCCCCTACCATGGGCAGGGACCCCTTCCACCAGCCAAGGTTGCTCAAAGCCCCATCCAACCTGGCCTTCAACACTTCCAGGGATGGGGCAGCCACAGCTGCTCTGGGCAACCTGCGACACTGTCTCACCACCATCACAGTCAAGAATTTCTTCCTTATATCTCATCTAAATCTTCCCTCTGCCAGTTCAAAGCCATTGCCCCTTGTCCTGTCACTCCATGCCCTTGTCAAAAGTCCCTCCTCAGCTTTCTTGTAGCCCCTTTAGGTACTGGAAGGCTGCTCTAAGGTCTGCCTGGAGCCTTCTCTTCTCCAGGCTGAACAGCCCCAACTCTCTCAGCCTGTCCTCACAGCAGAGGTGCTCCCGCTCTCGGATCATCTTCGTGGCCTCCTCTGGACTCGCTCCAACAGGTCCATGTCCTTCTTGTGCTGAGGACCCCAGAGCTGAAGGCAGTACTGCAGGGGGGTCTCGCCAGAGCGGAGCAGAGGGACAGAATCCCCTCCCTCGACCTGCTGGTCACCCTGCTTGGGATGCAGCGCAGGACATAGTTGGTTTTCTGGGCTGACAGTGCATATTGCTGGGTCATGGTGAGCTTCTCACCACCCAGCACCCCCAAGTCCTCCTCAGGGCTGCTCTTGATCCATCCTCTGCCCAACCTATGCTTGTGCTTGGCATTGCCCCGACCCATGTGCAGGACTGTGAACTCGACCTTACCTGCTAGGTAACAGGAGTTCCACTTTAACCAAGCAAGCTCCTGTGATCTTATCTACACAAGAGGATGGCATTTTGAGTTGGACAGTTGAATTCTTTAGAGTAACGCTATTTTCCATTAAATAAACAGATCCACAAAACCCCAACAGTTCTCTGTCCTGGACTGTATCAAACATAATGAAATTCAGGATTAAATCATCAGTACTTTCCAGTCTACTGCAGGTTCCAGGTCAGTGACTTGACTGCTCCATCAGCCTTCCATCTCGAAAGCCTAGGACTCGCAGTGTGCCGAGGGACTGGCAGAATCAGTTGCTTTCAGATCAAGAAATGTGTGTGTGCATCTCTGTGTGTGTGCACGTGCGTGCGTCTAGTGAGCTAGAACCCTCACTAACGCACACCCTGGAGAGTGTGCTTGCTCTCTACTTCATACTGAGTGAATTTCAGCAGAAGAGCTTCCTTGGCAGCTACTGCAGGGCATAAAGGAATTTGTAACATCTTCAAGGGTATTTAGGTCCACTTACTTGCACACCAGCAGGCAGAAAGCGAGTGTGCACTTCGAAGCACCGAGTGTTTCCTTCACAACAGTCTGCTTGGGGAGTGGGATGCTGGGTGCTGCACCTGCATCTGTTTTGTGGATCAGGTTGAGGGATACCTCCAGGGAAAATGTATGACCCTATATAAAAAATGAAATACAAATGGCCATTTGGGGCCATATGCTGTACACCTCTGTCTGTAGTCAGTAGCAAATTCTAGGCAGAAGATGTCAGGGATATGCATAGCCTTTTTACTTCCAGCAATACACATTTTCAGGACTTGCTGGGGGGTACATCGTTGTGTTTGACAGAAGTTGATCGGTCTACTAAACATACTCCATAAAATTGTCTAGTAACTTTCCAAACCAATTTACAGTTTTGGTCTCTACAGTACTGTCTATCGGTCAATGTCAGGTCAAGCTACGCTTTCAATGAAAAAACAAAATGGTTTTAAAACTTCTGCTGAATATTTTCAGCGGGTGACTGTTATTTCCTTAATACTATTTTGCATTGGACTTTGTGCTATTTCTTATTAATTGCTAATGTTTTACTTGTTTTTCTGATTGCTTCTGGCACTGAAGTTGTTGAACACATCAAAACGCCCATGATGACTTCTCAGTCTCTTCCTTAGGTGGCTATAGCTTAGCTAGAGACCACCACAGTGGACAGTATAAAGGAATTTTCTTTTAAGCGGTAAATCTCATGTGTCATTTTATCACTCAGTCTTTACTGAGATCTGTCTGAACTTTTTACAGTCAACTTTAACTTAAGCAATTGCAAATAATTATATATCGGCTTCAAAGTTTGTAGCTTCCGTTATTCATGTTTTTTACAAGCTTGTTTATGCTAAGGTGGGACAGCCCAGGTCCTCACATAGATACTTTAAAGATTTCCCTTAATTGTGAAATTGACGGTGATTCCTGATTTTCTGTAGGCTGTATGTTTTTATCCCTCATAAATTCACCAAAGAATGTGAAAGACTTCCAAATCATTTGAAAGCTGTGTATACTAAAGCAACAGGATCACCATAACCCACAGGCTCATTGAAGCCTTCAAAGAAGTCTAGTGGACATTTTGCAGATGAGAAATCTCATTTTTTTGAGCGATGACTTCCATTTACAGAAAACACTTTGACTCTTCCCCGATATATTATGCTTAACTATGAATGGTTTGCAATACCAGTTTTATCACTTTTAACAAAATGAAATAATAGCTCACATTTCCCCTTAACTCTGGAATCCCTTTGTAAACATTAGCATCACATTTTCCTTCTTCCACTCTTCTCCTACTCTGATCTTGCAGTCATATTGCAAAATACACAGTGCTGAAAAGGTCATTTTCTATTAGATACTCAGCAGTTCAATCATACAACCCACAAGTCAGAGCCATAGGAAAAGAGCAGAGGTTGAGACAATAGGGTGACAGGAATGTTGGTAAGAAGCAGGACAGAAATACGTATACGCAGTTTTTTGCAACCAGAACCTGAACAAGGTGCCAAGACCTGAGAGAGACATCGATGTGTGATGGAAACGTCAAGGTGAAGGACTCCGTGTGAAAACATAGTTAATAGTAGCTACGTTGGAAAGATCAAGTGCTTACTGTATCCCAAAGAAAAGGTTACAGTCCCTTAAACAACAATATCAGTAAGTTTTCTTTCAAAGCACTAACAATCCTGCCAAAACATGCCCGTAGGGATAGGCATCCTTCTATCTCAGTCAAATATTTATTATATATTTTAACCAGCTATCTCACAGTCATTTCTCAGTTTCATCCAAACATTACCAAATGACCAGATATTTAATGACTAAGTGAGGAAGAAAAAGGGGTGGGGTAAGAAAAAATGAAATCAGCCTACCAAAAGCAGTAGTAGTCTCAGGGCTTTGAACAGAGGATGAGACCGCTCATGGCACAAGGGTAGATAATTGAAGAGTGCCAAGCAATTGCCTCACATTAATATTCCGAATGCTCCACTTGAATGGAAAAGAGACATTCAAGCTACTAGCTTCAAACTTTACTGAGTCCACAGAATTAGAAACATTTATTCATTCTCCTTGCAAGATGAAAGGTAGCTTTTCAGATATCGAAATAAATGAGGCTAAGTACATTTTTTGAGCAGTCTGCTTTCTGGCTGAAACTTTGTTTTAGGTTACGTCCTAATTTTTTATTTTAATTTTTAAAATAAACAGTATTGTAGGGAATCATTAAAATTAATAGAGGATTAATGTCTCTAGAGCCAGGAGGAGTTTATCTGTGAGTGCTGTAAAAGTGTTTATTGCACTGAAACTCTATCCTGTACCAACAAAAGCACAGTTCAAATCAACTCACTTTCATTTACAAAGAAATCAGAACTACCTTCAGAATAAAAGGGGCTGCTCAGTCACTGAGATATGACTATACAAGCTGTTTACCACTTGAAAGAAATCCACTAATTTGTAGATTCTTCAGAGATAAGCAACCTGCTGTTAGCTTTTATTTTTGATATTTGTTAGTTCAGCTTATGTGGCTATAGTGCAAAATAATGTGTTATCATTAACACTGTATTACTTCACTCAAAAGAAAGAAATAGTCCAATGTGCAGTATTAAGGGTGAGTAACTTTGCTCAAGTATATCCACTCAAACAGTTCTAATTATAAAGTAACAGATTATAAATCTTTATTTAGGCTGGGGAAGTCTTGTGGGCACAGAGCAATAGAGAAGGAGCACTGGGTTAAAAGTGCTTAGTAGAGCTACGAATGTGATAATTGTGTGAGTCAGTTTTCCCAACACCGGATTTTGCAGGTCTGGTTTGGAAATGAGAAGACATTTCAAATGGCTGCCTATCCCACAAGACGGCCCTTTACACAAGGTCTCCATTCTCTTTGGCTGTATTTCTTCCCTTCTCTTCTCCTGGAGTTTTCCTCTCCTTCCCTACCATTCTGTAGAAGCGTGTTGGGTGCACGAATTGTCAACTCAGGATGGCGCATGCTCCCCAATTCATCCGCGATGCCTGCTGGATATCAGTTACTGCTGTTTGATACTCAACAAATAGAATATTAATCTTAATGCAGCACAGCTCTAGGATCAATCAAGTAGGCTGCTGGGGATTAGAAAAGAGAAATTGGAGTCTCAGATCAGAGTTGTTATCCATCTAGTCTGGTAACCTGTCACTGACCAGATGTTTCAGAGGAACGAGGGAGAGAGACCCTATGGTACCTGCACACTCTAAGACAGTCAAAATCAGATCAAAAGAATTTAAAAGAATCTCTTTTTTGTGAAGCTGTTAGAAAAGACCTGTATTGCCTTCTTAAACCACCACCAAAATTCAGGATTTCCCTTCTCTCTTATTATACAGAAAGGAGAAGTGGGAGATTTATCTGGTTTAACTTAACTTGTCTTCCAATTTTCATCAGTTTGTAACAAATAGAAGTCATTACTTAAAACTGCTTTTTTCAAATTATGTTTTAAAGTGTTCTGTCTCCCTTCAGCAATTATAGATACTTGAAAAATATTGAGGCTCGTTGTAACGGTTTAGATCAAATGAGAAAATTGCACTGATAGCACCATATGATTTAGAGATAGGAAGTTCAAACTCAGTGGGAGGTGTCTTTCAATTCAAAATGCTCTTTCTCTCAATAGCAAAAGAATGAATAAATGTTCAATGGATAATTATATTTATCACCCTAAAAATATTGAAATATTGTTTTGTTCAAGAAGCAAAACAAAATATGCAGAATTACACCAAATTTGTATGAAACTGCCTCTGCTGTAGATCTTGCATGCTGATAGAGAAGTATTCTGTTTCCATTCCCTTATGCTCATGTTCAAGTTTATAAACAATGTCTTGAGATTCACTAAATGTCTCACAAATAAAATTATAATTATTAAATTTAACATATAGAGATACTATAAATCTTAATTGTGTTTAGATTTTGTGCTTAAGTGTGAATAACTGGATTATAATGAATATAGTATTATTTTAATATGTAATAAGTTTGAGAAACACATTTAGTTTACATATAGTGTACACATTAATTAATATACTTCATTAAAGGTGGAAAGAGAGCAATGCTCCGGCTTCCTTATTGTGTGGTGCTTGTAATTTTGTTTCTTTGCGTGTAACAAGTCATAGCCAAAAACTGTCGTGGGTCAGGCAAAGTACCTGTCTTAGATCTGAAACCATTCAGTCTCCGCCATCTCAGACCCCAGGTGGTACTATGGTTGCATTCCCACTGCAAGCTTTTGTAATGATATCAAATCTTTATTTCTTAAAGCCACAACTCCCATACCACACAAGCACCTAATGTTTCTGGTGAAGCAAAGGCATCTCTAAATGTTCATGGAATTAAGATAGGGTCAAGGAACTGTGAGGCCAAAAGAATTAATCAATAAAGATTAATATTGAAAACTCATGATAAGTGAGGCCAACTCACAGAATTTGAATATTTAGGGGTTTTAGTACTGCTATGTTCTTTCCTGTTACATATAGAAGGATACACTGATTCTGATTATATTTCCAGCTGGTCCAGTATCCTGTCTTCTCTAATAATAATAACAAAACAATAATAATAGTATTAAGACTATGAAAGCAGGGGAGAAAAATAAATATTTATCTTCTTATATAATGCCTGGACATTCACAATTCGGAGATTTTCAAAGCTAGAAGTAGTATCTTTGTTCTAAATGCCTTTCATGGATACTTTCTTGTTCATTTCTTTGTTTTATTGAATGATTTGTTCAATCACATTTGAACGACTGTAAAACTTTAGCATTCACAACATCCTTTGAAGAGGAGCTCAACCATCTCAATATGTATGGCAGCTAATAGTACGTCCTTTTGCCTTTTCTGAACCACGTTGCCTGCTAGTTGTGTTTGGTGTCCCTTTGTTCTTTACTGAGAAGAAAAAAAGAATCATTCCATGTTCATGTTCTGCATATCATTCATTATCTTATATGGATTTCAGTAACATCCCTCCACAGGTATCTTGTCATCAGTAAGAGTCTTAGGCCATGTTCCTTGTTGGGGAAAACCTTTCAGATTGCTAAATGACTTTGTTTCCTTTATCTACTCCTTTTAAGTCACAGGTTATATATTACAATAGTTGAAGCATTTCATCCTAATTTCCCTAAGAAGTCTTACATAAATGCTATCTGGTCCCATAGTGTTCATTTTGTTGATTTTTAAAGTAGCTTCAGCCACTGCTACTTCATTGCAAAATTCTGCTTCTGCCTCATCTGCATCAACTCTTGGAAAAAAGACAGTTCCCAAATGGGTGAACATGAGTCCAACATATTTTAAGTTTTCTACTGCAGCTCTATGTTTTCTAAATGCTTCTTACTTTGATCATCTATTGACATTACTAACTCTCTTTCAGGCTTCCTGATCCTGAGATGTTCCTACGCTATTGGCATCAGCCTTCTTGTGCTGCTATAGACATCAATGGAGCTTGTTTTCCATTTTCCCACAAGACTTCAGTTTTCTGAAGAATACATTCTCATCTGAATAGACTCCATTCCACGTTTCTTCTAAAGCATGGAGCTTAAATTTTAGCTTGCTTTAAGTCTTTTTGTTAAGGCTGTATAAATTTTTTCTGGAACACCAATACGTATGTTCTTTAATACCCTCCACACTGCCTGTGTGCATTTCTTTCTTTTCACTGTACCTTTTAATTTCTTTTTAAAAAATTTTTCACTTTTTCATAATTTTCTCTTTTAACAAAAAACTACTGCAGTACGTGTTTTGACTTTTCTCACTTTAGTAAGAACAGTAAATGTAAATACACTATAATCATGGACACATTGATAATAAAATTTTGAATCAAGCTCTGCACTTGGCTCGTTTCTTTCTTTCCTTCCTTGTGAATTTACCTGTGAGAATATAATACTGTTCCATTACAGGTGTCTAAAAGTGTATTTTTTTCTATTACGACTTAATGAGTCCATGTTATTTTAACTGTCTCTGTCTCTCAGTGCAACTGAATGCTCCTTTTATTACTTCTTTCTGCCCTGATGTGATTTCACTGAATATGTTTCAGCTACTCTCATTCTCCTGGCTGGTTGACTTATTGTACTGATCTTGTACTATGTTTTCATTTTTTCTGTTTGAGCTTTGAACCCATAGGGATTCTTTGTTTCCTGGTAAGACAAAAGACTTGTTTGTCTGCTTGACTCTAGGCTTTAGTACAGTCCCACTGCTCCCAAGAAGAGGGACATTCTTGGTCTGAAATGTTCTCCTCCATATCTCATATCTCTTAAAAATATCTGACTTCCTGGGGATAGCTATCTTCTCATCTTATTGGCAAGTGACAATCAAAATGATGATCTAAGAAAGGGAAAGGCTGTGGGTGTGCTGGCACATATTCATCCCCTACACTCCCCACAGTCCTTGCAAGGAAAAGTTTGAAACTAAATGAAACCCTGAGCCACTATTACTATGAAGACTGGACAAGGTTTAAGACAGCTAGCTTTTTAAAATTCTAAATAAACAAGGGAGCATTTCCTTTGAAATAGAGAACATTCTTAAATAAATATTGTCTCTGGTTTACTTTCTAATAAACCAATTTGGCAGAAGAAAAGTTAATGTCTCCATCAGGAGTGAATAGCAGCTTTCCCTCATGACTCAAAAAAATCTTAAAAAGTAAGAACACTTCAGTGTTTAGTTTTGGAGCATCTCAGCCGCAATGATGTACACCATAGTGCAAGGTGAAAAAGTTAGTGTAAAATATAAATATAGGAAATAATACAAAATTATACTCAAACCCTCATCAGTTTCCAAGATTGAAATGCTACGACACAAAAATAAACAATCCATTTTTAGTGTAGAATATTTTTCCAAAACAGACTTCTATGATAGGAAATTATTTCAAATAATGCCTCTTGACTACCTTTATCAATGACTTGCTAAGTAAAATTCATCCTAACCAAGGGGTTTTAGTCCTGTTTTTACTGTCCTCTCAGGCTGATACAAGATCATGGCAATCTTGTCTGCAGAGCAGTTGGAAAATTGTTCTCGGTGGGAGTTATTTGACCTGGTCAACAAATTGAGAAACCATTCATGAGGATACATACCACTTAGAATAGTTCAGAAACTAAGGTGAACCACAATACCATGTTTCTCAGTCTGCAGAATGAGGTATGGCAAAACATGTGTTGTGTGTTGTGATTCACAGGAATGTTGGAATTAAATATATCACGCTTGGGCAAGGAGTGGTTTAGAGAGTCCATTATCCCTTCTGTATGACATGGGTCAATATACACCAACTCAGAAATTATACATCTGCAAGGATATGTTGGAAGCCTCAAACAGACTGGAATGAAAGTATCTCAATGAGCTAAGATAGCCCCCAAAGCACTGGGAACAAACACAAATCTCCCCAGTTCTTCACTGGAGTCCCAGCATTTTTTTTGACATTGTTAAGAAACCTTTCAAAATAGGAAGTGTGTGAGAAGTGTTAGAATAGTTCTGCAGTGCAGACCTCTTCATATTTTTCATCGTACATCTGCAAAAGGAAAAAAAAAAAAAAAGAAAGAAAAAAAAGCAGCACATTTCTATAAAGTGTAATTGTGGTGTGATTTGAATGCCAGAAAGCTAGTGCCTAAGTGAGATGTTTGTTTCAGTTGTCCCAGCTGTATGTTGCCAATGTAGTCTTCAGTTTAATTGCAGGCGTTCTTTAAAGTAAATCATTATCTGTCATTGTCATTCCAAAATGATAAAACATTAAAATAGATGAAACATTCAGCACTATTTACACAGATCTGAAAACATTTTAAAAGTATGTATTCCGTAGTCTTTAGATCACAGAATTTTATGCATTTGCTAGAAAGACCTTTCAGATCAAAATATAAGCCAAATTACCCATAAAATATTGTAAGCTGGTAGAGGAAAAGACGATAAGCCTTTTCATTTCCACATTTGTCTGAAATTGGAAATGTTATAGAGTTGTTTAATTATTGTCATTTCATCAGGCTGTCTCTTCAGTCAATGAATGGAACAGGGATTGTGAGATACCAAATTGTTTCTCTCCAATAGGGGGAAATCCAAAGGTCCCTAGCAAGATGTGACAAAGGAAAAGTGAATGTGACATGCTACTTTTGGGAGAGTCATATATGTAACAAAAATATTCTCTAATGATCAAAAATGACCAAACTCAAAACTAAGGGAACTGTATTTTGGCACTCTAGGAAAATTTTAAAATTCCTTTGTGAGGCATGTAATACAAGTATAACATGCCACAGAATTGTTTGAATTGGACTGTGAGTCAACCAAATTTAAAATTATCTGATACCACCCTCAGCTTCTTCTTTCCCTTCCTTCTGAATTAGTAGTATAGTTTCTGTACCAGAAACTGTATTCTGCCCAAATATTCTTTTCCACAGCTTCTTTGCTACATAGACACTTGCTATCCAGTGCGGGAGCAGCTAAAGGACGCGGCATGTGCAGGGACACGGTCGCAGACAGCAGAGTCACTCCGTAGCTGAGAGGGTGCGGAGCAGCAGGTCGTAGATGCTGTGAGCAATAAGTGGATTCATTCAGTGATCATGGGATTTACATTAAATCTGTGTGTCACTCTGGCTTAGCGGTTCTGACATATCGCTCCTTACAGCACCTTATTGTTGATTTAGGCAAGTTTCCTCTGTTGCTGGAACTTTGCCTCAAACCATTTTTCCTCTTAAAAATCAGAAGGAAAAAAAAAAAAGAGCTGTTTCCCTGGAGGGGATCATTCTTCATCTAACCCACCTGCAGATTAAAATATAATGCAGCTCTGCATAACATTTTAGAACCAAGATGTACTAAAATAAATTTTGCGAGAAAGGAGCACCACTGCTGCATCTACCGTCAACCCTGTTTGTAAGACTATGCAGCAGAGGAAGGTGAAGGAGTGAGAAATGTATTCCCCTTTTCCATGTAAACACAACCACTTTCTTATAGTCACAAGCAAACTAATATCCATTATCACATGACAACATAATTTACAACAACTGCACTTGGGTGGAAATGTTTATGTTTTGCTCCAGAAATACATTGAATATCTTCATAGCACATCATGGTTTTCAAATCGTGTTATTTAGAAGGTGTTTATGTGGTAGGATTCTAATGATGACCTAATTAAGACTTTCTAACTGTATCTAGGGACATTTTCCACTGAGATTGTTTTTCCTATGGATATCTGATACTGGTTGCAATCTGTTCCATTGCAAATAGTGATTACTGAGTTTGTATAGTACCAGTCATGTTAGATCTGACCTGGTTGGAGGAAAGAGGTGCTTTCATCATACAAATAGTAATTTACTTTATGAGCCTCAAGGACAAGTGATTTTAAAGGCAGGAGTGATTTCTCCACAACTAGCATGGGCATAAAATCTGCCAATTAAAGCAGGGAAATCAGGTCTACCTGACTCCTCACTGTGTTCGGACAATATCCCAAGAGGCTCCTGCAAAGCAGTCTCCAGGAAGAAATGCAACCCCTGCTCCTGCTCCATGAAGCAGTGTCCCAAAGTGCTTCTCCTTCTGGACTCAACCCAACTTTGCTGTTTAGACTGATATGCCAAGCCCATCTGGTTTCACTAAGAACCTCTAGGTTTTACAAGGCTCCAGCCACATTCTTTGGCTCCAGCTTGCAGAATGTGCTTCCAGAGTAGAGGATCTCTGTCTGCTATCACTTTTTGGAAATGACTCTCTAGCTATAAAAACAACACTGAGTACCCTAAGGGTACCTCTACATTCTTAAAAAGCTTAGCTCCCCAGTTCATTCCCAGGTCCTGACACTCTGGTATTGAGGTCAGAGTAGGTAGATTTAGCACTCTAGATGTAACCTAAAGCTCTACGGGAAGGACTGCATGGTCTTTTTTCCTCCACTAGTTGGGACTCCGAATTGTGCAAGTATGGTATCTGGAGAAAGGAGATGCAAACTTGTCAAGAGACTTCTAAACCAACAGCTCTTCTGTTTGGATAACACAGAAAATAGCAGGAGCAAAACTAGTAAGCACATACCAAATGTTTATTCTTTCATTGTTCTCGTTCTCTGAGATACGATAATTTTTTTTTTAAAAAAAGCAGCAATGCATACACTTTTTCTTTTTTTTTTTAAAGGAGTAACATCTCCTGCCTTCCAGATTAGGGCCTTTGCTTTAAATACAGTTTCCTCTCTAGTCCCTGAAGGCAACATCCCTCCGCGCGTCTGGGTCAGCAA
Source organism: Cariama cristata (assembly GCF_000690535.1). Classification (NCBI taxonomy): domain Eukaryota; kingdom Metazoa; phylum Chordata; class Aves; order Cariamiformes; family Cariamidae; genus Cariama; species Cariama cristata. Next base: position 31,252 of record NW_009605361.1, on the reverse strand, counting down.
TCAACAGACCTCTTCTTACACAAGACACATTCTCCAATGAATTCACCTTCAAGTTCCCCTTCTCAGCTGTTGTGTTTTCAGACACTAGACATGGCACAGTTATCTGCTTTTTTTTTTTTTTTTCCTATCTAGGGAATTTTTACTCCCTAAAGAGTGAGTTCCCTGCAGAGGAACTAGAGAAAATTGCTTTTGCTGAGGAGACTATCACTGTGCTTCTTTGTTTGGGCAAGATATACTCAGGTTCTGAGGGCCATCAGCAGGCGTTCTGAAAGATGTTGCTGTGCGTAATTTGTAAGCACTTAAGCCTTTTATTGATTATATCCATGACACATACAGGATAAGGGAAATTGCTTTTCCCAAATAACTTTTTAATATATATTTGTGCAAAGTAATGACCCCAACAGAACACAAAAAATTTTAGGTAATCCCCAAGTTACCTATTCTTTGCAAAATAGAGTACTCACTTGTGATATGGGAACAATACAGGCATTAATATTTGAATCTTTGTAGCATAAATTCCAGTTAAATTTGAATTTCTGTGACAGACAGGTTTTAATTTCCCTCCTAAATATTTGCTTTATCCCGTGACATAAAAACTAACTTCATTTTGTTATCTGCTTTTTTTTTAATGTTGAATATCAAATTGGATTTGAAACCTTTCCTGATTTTCTAAAAAGATCTCTACGTACTTGGAAAATTATATATGTTTTTTCCACTAAAGCAGTAATAACAAGAGCGATATGGACAGGTAGTTAGAAAGGTCTGTCTACAATAGAAAGTAGTGTAACATACTTTGTGTTGAGAATGTAATGTCCAACCTAGGTCCCTTTTAGGAATTTATATTTAGGAATTGCTCCAGTCTGGTCCCATTTACTGAGTTTCCATTTGAGATTGAAATGCAGTAGGAGCACTCCTAAAGTGCTCCTTCCAGCTGATAGAAACCTGGAAGGAATTCAGTTCGTGCACTCTGAAATCTCTCCGAGACCACTGCACGAGACCCGTAAGAGTCAAAAGACAGACCCAAAACACAGAAACTGGTGGCAATCCTGCTTAGCTTCGGAAGCATGCTTCCAGTCTGAACCAAACAGTCATCTAGATGAAACCAACAATAGATTAAGAGCCATGAGTGGTTCTCAAAACATTACAGGGTAACCTTCTCCTTGGTTGCCCTCATAACAGAATAGAAAGCATCACTCCTTTCACATTTTATTATTCTACCTTCCCTTAATAGCTGTACACTCAAAAACCTACAAGTGAAAACATTTGTGATATTTATTTTCCAATATGTTTATATGTCTGACATCATAGACAGATCAGATAGTGCCTAACCCTGTCTTGACAGATAACCCAAATCAGATATTAAATGCATTTTTATTTATGATCTAAAAAGAAACAAGATTCCAGGGAAATAAGCAGTGTCAAAATTATGCATATAATTGCATCCAAAAATGTATCAAAGGAACATTATTAGACTACAGTGCCAAATGCTTTCTATCCATTGCCTCCTATGGAAGGAGCACGAAGGGTCCTTTTTGAGTAAGATCACAGCAGCGGTTTACAGCATGAGGAGCAACATAGGAGTCAACCAGAAACGTGTTTCAGATCCTAGAATTTTTAGTAAGACCTGTATCTATGTGAGGACGAAAATGAGACCATTTGTCCAGTGCTAATCACTCTGGGTAGGTGCTTTTTGATAAGAACATTGTATAATATACAGATATATCGTTTACTTTATATCTTTCTTAAGGACCTCTCTTCCAGTCAATATACAGAATGTATAGTGCTCTCTTAGCCAACATTTTTCAACCTCTTTCTATTCACTGTTCAGTGTATATTTCTGTAAGTTATCTACTGCATACAATTTTGATCTGTTCCTCATGTGAGTTTTTCTACAGTCCTTACCACTGGTATATATGAGTGCTTCATAAACAATTCTTGTATCTTCACAACAGCTCTCCAAGGGGATTACCTCTTTTTTACGCACAGAGACACAGGGAGATAGAGGTGAAAAGCATACACTCATGTGGAGCAGCTAATCTGAGATATTTCCAACCTGATTATTGGCATCTTAAGGTGTGACAGAGGAGTCTATCAATGCAAAATACAGCTTTAGTTACAAGCAAGAGTGCTCAGAGTTTCTTCAAAGCAGATCCCAAGGAGGAAATGGACACTAAGAAGACAAGGAAAAGGAGTTTCTTGGGGACACGTGAGCCCCTTGGCTGTACTTTGTCTCTGTGTCAAAAGCTTTCTTTCCTTCCTTGCCTCAGCATCCTGGCCACTCGGAGGGTGGGTAATCAGGGACCTTATTCTGGAAGGAAACACTCTCACATTCAAACCAGACACCTTTCTGGACAACTTGGGCATTCATGACAGCAGGGAGAAGAGCAAATTTTATTAACCTTCTGTTTAAGCTCACTGATGCACTATGAAATCTTTGTGAAAGATAGTGATAATATTCCTTACAATGAGATGGCAAATTTTCAGAATAAATTTCACAATTTTTAACAGGCTATTGGCCATACCACCCCGGGTATCAAAAAAACCCCAAACTACCACCACATGTCTGGAAATGGCTGGAAATTGTGGAGGCAATTGTCAGAGTAATTCCCGATTGTTTAATGTTACATCCTGAAACCTTAATTTTCATTCACAATAATACATTACGTGAAAATATAAGTAAAGTGTAAAGGTTGGTTGTAGTGGACACCTGCACTAGAACACTTGAAAAAAGATGGAAATGGAAAGGTTTTTTACACATAGAGTTTAAAATAATAGCTGATGTCTCCTTCAGTGTGCACATGTTGGGGAAGAATGTTCAGATTTGCTTACAGGAATCCTTAAGAGTCTACATCCTCTCACTCATGCACAGCAAGTGGTGCCAACGATGTACATTTAGTTAGCAGCAATGTCCCAATTAAGAAAAAATGACCTTCAGAGCAGTTGTGAAAAAAAACTATTGAAATGCTTTGAAAAGGAAAGACTGGAAAATGACCTTAATTTTCAAGCAGTCAAATCTGGGTCTGCTCCATAATGTTTTTATGTCTATGAAAATAGGAAAATATTTCTGGTTTTCATTTTCAGGCCATGAAGCTCACACTGAAAATGGCATCATAGAGAAACAGGTTAATTGGTGCATGATCACCTGTCATTTCACAGGAACAAGAGTACCTAAATTATAATTGCAGGAGAAGAAGAAGCAAAATCTTGTAGAAGTACTCAAGACCCAAATCATTTACGCGTCCGAATTGTGACAGCCACAGAGGCACCCAGCTCTCCGCCCTCCCTTTGAAAACCCCAACCTACATCTGTGCATACAAAATATTTTCTGGCTTCAGACATGTCTCAGCACTGTTTAAACACTGTTTTTTTTTGCTGTATTTTACATCGTTTCACGTGATATTTTAAAATCCCACCTGCCTTACTGCTAGCTCTAGTACCGCATTCACCCCTGAAAGCTCTTTTGAATGAGTAAAAGAGGAGACGAGAGCAGTAGGCAGATAACACCGGCATCCATGCAGGCAGGCTGGGGGAAGGTCATTTGCTCTCAAGTGATGGGGACAGGAAAATACAAAAAAATTCCCCAAGGGATGCTGCTGGTTAGCGTGGGAGGACAAGAGCCACTAGGTGGCAGAAGCACTCCTCCTCCGGCTGCTGCTCCTCCCCACTCGGCTGTGGGCTGTAATTAGGTCAGTGTATGGTAAAGTAGGACTGGGTGATAAATAAAGTAGGTTTTTTCCTCTCCTAGTACATGCTGCAGCTTAATTTTGCTTCTTTTTAGGTAGTGTTACAAGGTGGATTAAAACTTTTAAAGGAAAAAAAAAAAAAAGCCCTCTTGCCAAAGTAAATGAAATTTAAACTCACTGAGGAGTAACGGCAGAAAAGGAGGAGAGAAAAAAAGGAAAGATGACTCCTCTCTGGTGACATTGATATTCTGTTCAGAAGAACACTGAGGAGGGGGAGGGCTGTGCAGAGATGTGTGTTAAATCTCAAATCCAAACAGGCAAAATGTACAATTTTGCTGGCTCTGGTGCAAAGCAATAACATGCATTTTTTCCTTGAGGTATTTTTGTACTTTTGCTATGGAAAAGGCAGTTTTAGTCAGCAAAACATGACTGATTTCCCCTTCCAGAGATCAGAGTAATGTATCTCACTATGGAGGTGGTACTGAAGGTCAAAGATGAGATAACATCTCCTGCATCACTTAATCTCCATCTAACTGGGAGCCACATTACCCCAGAGCTCAGTGTCAGCTCGTGGAAAGGAAGGTACAAGTTGTCAGAACAATTATTACAGAATGTGCTTAATCAGATTCGCAAAGCTGTTCTTTCTGGGTTAAATCATGTTAAGGACTTGATACTGTTTCCAGTGAAGTCAATGCAAACCTCCCTTTGATTTCAGTAAGAACAGATTTTGCCCTCAGTGCAGCGTTTGAGTTCCCAAAAGACATGACGGAGAAGGAGTTTTCAGGAAGAGGAAGACAGAGGACAGGAATAATCCTCTTCAACTCTCTAGTCTTTCCATCCCTAAACATGCAGGGAGAAAAAAATAGACTTACTTAAAACAGAAGATGACCTGGCTGAAAGGAACAGATGCAAAAAATATAAAGAAAATAAACAATGTAGGTGCTAAAACATGATTTAGGCAGAATCTGTGCCTGGATCTAAAACAGTCATCCTTAAATATGATATTGCAGAGGTATGCTAAGATCAGGAACTCTGAGAGCTCTGATCACTCAGTTCTGTTCTCCAGGGACTTACCAGTGCTGTTTTGGCTTGGGGGCTTAGGTAAGTAACTCCTGCCTAAAACCCACTGGGAATTTAAGATAGGTAGAGCGCTCTATTAAATCCCCAGAAAGTCCCAATTTGTTCAATTTCTTTAAGTATGGACAACTTACATTGACAGGATCAGAGCTTAACAACGCACTTTTATTTACTTTAGTTTTTAAGCACTGTAAAGGCACTGTTAATGTAATGTCCTAGCAATGGGTAACCACAGTGGGAGGACAATTTTAGTGCCATCAGATGAAGTGTGTATAAGGAATTCTGGGAAACCCCAGTTCTGGCCAGCGGGAACTGCTGGAACCAGATCTGTTCTGCAGTGGGACAGTGTCTCCCCTGAACAGTCCTTCTCATCTCCTGTTTACAGCCACTCCTGGAGTGGCTTTCCCTTGGCTCTCTAAGGTATGGTACGGCTGCTGACCAAATGAAGATTTTATTTTTTTTTTAATGTGCAGCTGAGTAAGTTGGTCATTCCTGGTTTAACTGTTTGCAGATTCGCTTAGAAAGGCAGAGCCCTAAAACCCACCCTAAATTGAGCATGATACCTACTTCTATACAGAGTCTCCTTTTTAATCCCATTTCTACACAGCAGTTGTAGGGATCAGCCTATAGCTTAGGGCATTCGAGTGAGGAAAACCCCAGCCCTCTTTCCACCTTTTTTTTACCCCAGCCTGAGCATGTCCCTGAGTTTCCAGATGAATTCTTTAACAACTAAGGTGTTCTGTAAAAGGTGGACACAGGTTCTATAAATCACCTGGCATCTAGAAGCAATACAGTGAACCCTGCTCTTTGCAAGGGTACATGAAAGCAAACATTTCACAGGCTCAGGTTTCCCTTGTTCAAATGAAGTATGGGAGCTGAGATTTCCCTTGCTTAACATTTTTCAATGATACCTGGTAATTTTGGGAGAGATCACATTGCACGGTATACTGTATAAATCCTTGCATACACCAAATTGGATGGCAGTGCCTAAAAGACACTGCTATGTCTCTTTTTATAGACACTGAAGTCCTGTATTGGACCTAAGGCTATAACTTTGTTTATTACAGTTAATGAATTTAAGTAGGACACCAGCTACATTAGCATATAGATTCTGCTGTGAATTTCAGAGGTTTGAACAAGTTTCAGAGAAGCAGCAAGAAAAGGGAAAAGCCCAACATAGTGCTGATATCCATAACACCATTCTCTCCTTCTGGATGTGGGTGGGTGTTCTATGGTGGGAATAATAGTTATCACAAACTATCACAATAGTTATCACATATACACAAAGATGCTGTGAACCTGAAAGAGTAAACGTGTTAATGTTAGGCACATCATTCAGACCCTCAGGTGGAGAGAGCTATGAAAGAGTCGAGTGTTAAAATAGTATCCTCCCTCAGTCCTATCATCTTTAGTTCTCTTATACTTCTTACTACACAAGTATAAACTATAACTGCCTGTCTCAGAGAAAATCAAACTAAAGACACAGTGCAGACATACAGGCTTTCTCTAAGAGGTTATCAAATTTGTTTCATTTTTATGTGACTCACCATTGAACATCTAGGAGCTTCTCAGCAGAAGATTTTGTTCTAAAGATTTTGTCAGGCACAGGAGAGATTGATTTCACCAGTGTCACTACAGTGATTTTGCCTGATATTGCCACTGACTTAATCTACAAGTTGCTGTCCTTGCTCTTGGTCTGGAAATCATAAAAAGCTAGTTCACTAGTTTAGTCAGTCCCTATACTTGCTTGAAAATGAGCTATGTTAAGGACTAGATTCCTTCCAACAGGTCTGGTTTGACCACCACCTCAAGAAGTATAAGATAAGGTGAAAGATGGTGGTGACAATAGATGTGGCTACTGGACTCTTGCTTACTTGTGGTCTCTCACTGATGACAATACCAGAACAAGAGAATCAAGATTTCTTTCTTAGAAATCCCCAGTGTAAACAAGACCTGACTGTGGATTTAGAGTGTTAAACTTACTATTTGACAAGTTAGGTCCCAAAAGGATTATTTTTGTTACTACTAAGCTTGAATCTGATGTAGAATGAGGGTTGGATGGGTTTTTTTTCTTGGTATTTTTAACTGCTCTTGAAAACATTTTGTTGAATAGTAGGAGTGGTTGGTACTTTTCCAATTTGGAACTGCTTAGCTCATGAGTTCATAAAATAACTGCTACAACTGAAAAGTACTGCAGCAGCACAAAAAAAAAAAGATACAGAAAACTCTGCAGACTTATAAACACATTATTTTCTCTTTCTAATTGAGTTCCAGATGTTGAAAAGAAAACACATGGACAGAAAAGAATTTTGGTTTTACTTTTAAACAAAACCAACACATTTTAGTTCTTTCATTTGAAGAATTTTATAGAGCTACGAATTTCTATTTTAGAATTGTGTTATGTGATGCACACTAAGAGTTAGTGCTATGTTTGAGGTTGCAAAATCAGTGGCACAAAACAAGAAGCATTTAGCTTCATCATTTCAACTATTTTCCCATAAGAATAAAATCATTGTGGTAAGGGAAGAATTTGTGTATTGTCTATTCAGTGCTTTACTTCCTTGTGAGAATCAACTCTAAACAGAGATGCTTAATCTTTTAGGCAGTGCTAGCCACAAAGTCCGTGATAGGACCATGTCAGTGCCTCATGCTGTGACTTCTCCTCAGCAATATGTCATACCCTTGCCTCATGATCTGGTGTACACATGTGCATGCCAACCATATCATGAGTGGACACGCAACACCTTCCCTCTCATGATAATTTCCAAATCCATGAATTATCATAGGACCACCTGCTCACATAGCCACCACCTTCAGTATCCTTGCTGGACATGCAGGCTTATGGCAGAGGAGCACTCTGAGAACCATGTGCAACAAGGAGCAGGCACCAGCTTACACGACAAAGCTGAGCTGCTCCTGACTTAAGATGCACAGACATGTATTTCTAGCCTAGCAAAACTGCTCTGTGCACAAACATTTTGGGGTGGCATGTTCTGACTGTCACATCAGTTTAAGCAGATGTATTAGTTTCCAGTTGTAGAACAAATGGACTTTTCTGATAAAAGATGCAGTTACTTGATTTCAAAATCAATTTTATTGTGTGCTGAAGAGGTGAATATCGGTCCACTCATTCATGAACTTCTGCATGGGAATGAGATTGTTTGTTCAGCAGAGATATCAAACTGTGGTGAACAGGTTGCTGCAGTTTTAGTGATGAACTTAATTGGCATCCAGTGACAATAAAATAACAGAGGGTACTGCAGGTCAAACTTCAGCTCCATTGGCAGGGCTCTGTGGGGAACCTTCCACAGTACCTGCTGCCCTATTGTTCCCTCTATTCAGTACTATCAGCATCTCTCTTTCTGATGAACACTAGGCTTTTTATTTTAAACCAAAAAAACTCACAAGGGGTTCTCTGTGCCAGGATGGTGTAATGTATGATTTGCATAAGAAAGGGTGAATAGGCTCCAAATACCTACTTGAAAAGCAAGGAGTTGAGTTTTCTTTTTTAATGATAAAGAAAAAAGTCTCATGTCACACTCTGTATCTCATTGTTAGTCTCCCATAAAATCATTTGATTAGGAAAGCAGAGGATAATTGGCATGACAAAAACAAGGACACAAGAAGTGAGGCATTATGTGCTGTTTCCACAAATATTACTGCTAATTGTGTCAATTAAATTATCTAATTAGTCTACAGTAAATCACTTGAACACACACTAGCACAAATTCAAAGCACATGTCTCTACAGAGAAACTAATACTTCCTAAAGGGTCAGAGTTTAGGAAAAGCCATCAGACACGGCATGAGCAGAGAGTAACTCTGATTTGAATTTTGTTAATGATCAAACATACCTAAGCAGTGTGCAGGTCATCCTGCTGCCTGGGAAATGATTTGATAACAAGCATTACAGGTGGCGTACCAAAATCAGACCTGGGCACATTCTGACCATTCTAAGAAACAACCCAAAGCCAAGGCTGTATCATCTGAGTCTGCATTAAAAACCCTTTGCAAAAGGCAGGACATGTATGCTGGCCTGGGCTCTGCAAGCTTGGAGCAGGACATGCCCCCCATGCGACGTACTGCATAGGCAGACCAGTAGAGGTAAAACCTGCAGTAGTCAGTTAAATGTCCCGGGACCGCTATTTCATCCACTGAGACCAACTGCCAGGGAACAGCCCGTGCCCATATCATTAAATTCTCTTGCAGCCCCAGGCGGCATGCCCCCAGGTTAGAGTGCCCCTTGGGAATGGTCCCTGACTCCCAAACGTGCCCAGGAGTTATTTGGGTGAGTGCTAGTTCACACAGACTAAAACAGCCTTGGGCTGTTCTCTCGCTTGGACAGCTCAGGCAGTCCCTGGGTTCTTCAGCACTTTTAATTTGCTTGTGCACAAGCAGCCATGACGTCTATTTTACCGTCTGCGTGACGCACTCTTACAGGGTCACCACCATTTTTATACAGAAAGCATAAGTAAATTGTAAAAACTGGGATCAAAGGTTTGACTAATCTAAGAATCGAGTTCGCCTCCAAACTAAATCCTTTATCTATATATGATCTTTATCTGTAGCTATAAATAGAAGCCTTTAGCTAATGCCACTCTCATACTCTTCCTACATACATACATGCCCCAAACTGGCAGGCCAATAATCAACTTCATTATCAAGATCTCACCTTAATCTTGAACAACTTCCATAGTAAGATATGTTGCCATGTGCAGAGAATAAAAATGGCCTTAGAAGACTAAGGGTGATGAAAAAGCTGCATTCTGAAGTTTGATACTTTCTGGAAATACTTCTTTCCAATCATCAGTATAACATATAAAATAAACAAGGAGTATCCAAAGAGTAGTTAGCTACAGAATATTTTGGGAAATCAGTGTTTGGAGGAAGCTTCTGCAAAGTAATGAACAGGAGGTTGTCATTTTTCATTTGGCACCATTTGATGTCATTGTTCATTGATGTTTCATTTGTCACATTTCACATATTTCACAAGAAATAAACTAAATTTTTATTTAGTTGCAGTACAATAAAACTACCTGGAAAACATAAACACACACGTATATTTTAACGCTGACCAAATTCATCTTTTCATCTGTCAAAGTGTCTGAGTGTGATATCCTCTACTGTTTATAAATATAGTTCGTCTTTTATATAAGCATGTCTGAATGTAAACTCAAATCTGAATCTCCATAGAAGAGTATTTAGATTGTATCAAATGCTAATTGAGAGGAATTTTAAGTGTAAAAGTGGAATATGAGCACCAAAATCATTTAGATTCCTCAGTCACAGATGGAAGTTTTTAATCAACTCCTCCAGCTGCAAAAATGTCCCCAGTAGCCGTAAGACCAAGTGTGGAAGGAAAATGTTAAAATCTGTGAAGAGCAGCACTGAAAAGAAGTTTTGGATGACAGGAACCTTTAATTTACATTCAGTAAGTAGCCACTCCCCACCAAAAATTGTTACATACCCAGGGCACAGAGAACTTCTTGCTCACTTCACAACTGAAATTACTTCCTCATTTAGGAAATTGTATCAAAGTTTTGGAATCTTTTTTCTGCCTCTGGACCAATTGTATTTCCCCTCCCCTTCACTAGACAGGGATATTTACAGTCTGTAGAGATTCACAGCAATTTTGTGAATTGTGAAAGGGGTTTTTGTCATTTTTCCAGAAAACTATAATAACCGTGTAAGTGCCTCTGTAAGTGCAGGAGGCCAGTTCACAAAAATATCAGTGTCTAAATTAAGTGCTTATCTAACTTCTCATTATCTAAATGTCATAAAATTACATAAACTAAACAGTGATCAGATTTTACTTCATGTTACCTTTTTCTTTCTAACTGAAGATATAATATTATTTAATGACACAGTTGTTCAGGAACAAGGCATTTATTAAAACAATATTTGTAGATGTGCTTCCAAGGACTGGGTGTGCCTTGTAGAAAGAAAGAATGAAACTTCAGTATCTGTATTGCTAGGGAAACACCCTACACTTCCATCATGGTCAGTTCTTTCTGAATAGTAACAATGATGCTTTGTTTCCCTCTCAGTTATGTCATTATTGCAAAGCTTAATTTTTCATTTATTATTTTCACTTTGTTTTGAGAATCTGTAATTGTAGCAATGGAAAAGTGCAGGCATCTTGATTGTCAGAACAAAAACGAAAGTAGATGTTCTATGGATGAGTCAATACTGAGGGTATCAGTTTTAGAAAGTAAGCCAAACGTTAATTAGCTTGATTAGCTTAGCTGCATGCTAGTCAGTCAAAAATAGGGATGGCCCTGGGACAGTGCTTGGAACCACAACCTGGCAACATTTTGTTTTCTGCTACATCCCCTTCTACTTAGCACTTCTTAAACTGCATCCAGAAGACTGGTCCAGTTTTGGGTGCCCCAGTACAGGAAAGACACTGATAAGCTGAAACAAGGTCCACCAAGATGGTTGGGGCTGGAGCACTTAGCCGGTGAGGAGAGGCTGAGGGACCAGGGCTGGTTCAGTCTGGGGCAGAGACAGATTCAGAAGGACCTGCCCACAGCCTCCCAGCATCTGGGCGGGGGACGGAGGGGAAGGTTCAGCAAAAAGATGATGTCGAGTTCTTCACAGTAGGACTTGGTGGGAGGATGAGAGACAACATATAGAAGTTGAAAAAGGGGGCTTGACTGGATATCAGGAAACACTTTTTCACCATGAGGGCAGTCAAGCAGGGGAACAGGTTGTGCAGTCCTCACCCTCAGGGGTGTTCAAAGCCGGACTGCGTAAAGCCCTGAGCTGACCTTGCTTTGAGCAGGAGGTTGGAATAGAGATCGCTCAATGTTCCTTCCAGCCTGAATGATTCTGTGGCCCTGTGATTCCATAATTGCAAATAAAAGTGATTTACTTATATTTATCTGCCAAAAATTGACCACGGGAGCCATGTAATTTAATAACTACCCGTTGACTCTTCAGTCTTAATAGCTTAGGAGTTTTGCACAACGTACTGCAAGTATGGACCACTGTTCATAAGAAATAACTACCTCTTGAAAAAAAATGACACCACTGTACCATGCTAAGGTAATGTTATCACAACCAAAAGGGTATGCATTTTATACTGTGATATCTTGATGGAACATATGCTACAAACAAAACAAAGACAGTTTTTGCCTTGATGTAGTTGACTACCTTTGATGCTACAATTAATTTGGGCTGGACCAGCTGCCTTATAATTAAAAACAAGTCTTTGCTTTGCCAGACCTCAGGTTTTGTATTATTGTAAGCATCCTTCTTGTGCCTATAAACATAGCTAGTGTTTCAAGTTAACTTTCCACTGAAGGGTAGGAAGACATTTCGTTCTGTTCTACTTTCCCAAATGCATAGATTAATCAGTTTTCACTGTGCGTTGAGCTATTTCAACAATGACCATATTTCCCTTACACTGTGAGAAATTGGTGTCATGCCTCCAAAGCATAGGTGATGAAACCAAAACAATCAGGAATTTGCTCCTGGGTTTTGGGATGACTCTACCTCTCCCCATCCAATAGTGCTCTCTCCCTTCTCATACAGGAGCAGCTGCCAAGCACACCGGTTTCTGCATCTTCCACAGGGAGATCTGGTAGGCAGAAGGCAATGTATCGCTGTTTCTGCAGCATCTGCTGATCCAGAAGTTGTTCTCATTTGACTCTTGAAGAAAAAACAGTGGGATGTATTCATCTTGCAGGTCATGACTGGATCATGCTAATTTCCTTTTGTGAAAAAATCCACCTGTACAAATGAAAAAAAAATATTTGGACAAAAACTTATATAGGCTAATATAGGCTTTCCCTTTCATTCTCAATTCTTCTTCCTTGTACTAACTGGTTAATAGATTCCCAAGAAATTCTGGTATAGAGTGCAAAACAGAGTTCCTGAAAAGAGGTAAGCCTTGGTATCACAAATAAATGCACATGGCTGTCCTTTAGAGACAGACAAGCTACACCTACAGATCTTGCATAGCTGTGATGCTGTGCAGAAACTTCCTCAAACACAGCCGAAACGCACGTAACTTAAAGAAAAAGAACATCAAGGTCAGTAAAGACAAAGAAAGGAAACCAGGGTATAAAAGAAGAAACAGATCTTGATTTTTCTTCTATGAGACTGACTTTTCCCTCATTTCTATAGTTTTGAGATATTGAATGCCCCTGGCACATGGCGTTTATCAGGTACACCATGAATCTGTTTTGACTTTCTATTTTATTTAAGGATAGATGTCATTGATTTTATTGACTACTCTGTTTCAAAGCCAGTGCAGGTGTTCTAATGAAACTTAGCACAAGTGTTACAGTCTTTTAAAATTTGCTTTCTTTTCTAACTACAGGCTTGCATAATTCAGAAATAATTAAGCATTAATGTAAAGGCATTTCACAAAGCAAGCTCAAATATAGTCATAAATATACATACAGGATTTTTTTTTCCTCTTGGAAGGAAACAAATAGTCTTACAGTGATGGATTTAATTTATTCATAATAATCATCAGAAATTTGCATATGGTAAGCAAATTTTCCAAATGCAACATGTTGCAAGAATTACACTATTTTTAAAAAGAAATTACTGGAGCTTTTAAACAAAGGAATTTTTTAATAGCGACTAAGAACTATTCACTAAAAAAAAAATATTGCTTTTCATGAAGATCAGGAAAGGACGTTTGCACACTGTAAGCCACAGAAATGTGTCCATTTTCTGAGAAGAAAAGGCTTTGTTTGCTGGGAACACTTGTTTAATGTGGATCAAGGGATTATGTTGTCTTTACTTGCCATTTAGCATAAAGGTCCCAGATTCATGTGGATAGCCCAAGTTTCACTCTTTCATGTGCTAAAATTTCTCCTTTATAGGTGGAAGAAATCCTGCTGATAAAGGAAATATATGTTTCAGAAAATGCCTGAGAAGCGATAGGAAAAGTTTGGAACTATATACCGCATAAAATTATTCTAGACAAAAGTTAATTGTCTTCCTGCATGATGCTCGGTACTGGATTTGCTCAGGGAAGACCCATCCAAAGGGCTGCCTTCTAAAACAATGGTGAGTAGCCATTGATCACAAGAGGTACAAAAGCAGTTGACTGCGTATATGTGTCTGTTCTTACGGGTGTATATGTGCCACAGTTCATAGTTTGCTTTGACATCGTTTAGATCTACCACTTTCTTTCACTGGGTTTTGCAGAAGGGTTAGAGGCCCCTGGCAGCTTCCTCCTAGCTGCATGCTTCAATTAGGTTATGGCCATATGTGAGTGTCTCGTACTGCTTCTGATCTCAGAGATTTGTGTGTGAGACAGTACATGCTTTGGAAGAAGATGACTGGAAGGGTAGTATTAGGACAAGAGCTTTGGCATTACTTTTTAGATATAGCATACATGTGCTAGGCGTAACCTCAAAGGAAAACAGAAAAAAATGTAGTTCCTTCCCCAAAGAGCTTATAGTCCAAATACAGGATAGAAATAAGAAAGGCAGGTAAGCAGGAGGTAAAAGGAAGATGATCACTAGGTGGAAGTAATGTTATGGGGTTTTAAGTTCACTTCCTTCCTTAGCAGTAGCTAAATATTTTAAATATAAAGAATTACAATACCGCCATTGCTTACTCATGTCTAGGAAAAAGGAGTTATTGTCAAGACCTTTTCAATTCTGTCTTCTGTAAAATATTTGTTGTAAAGTTGGATTATTATGAGATTGGATGACACATGAAGTGAAATTAAGAAATGAGAGAGAAAAGGTTTAATTAAAGAGTACAGACAATGATGAAATGATTCAGAGAGAAAGGAAAAAGGGGAGCTGTGGGACAGCTAGGGAGAGAACACATGGAGAAATAGGTGGGAATAAAATACCTTTTGTGGCTAGAACTCACTGTACTATGTACTTCCACCCTATTTACTAAGAGTTGTTTCTGGAGCAGGATTTGCAATGTTATCCAGTATGTGGGAACTCCAGCTCCAAAATCTGGTATCTTCCTGTATCAAGGAGCTTGCAGGAATCTAATGAGTACATTAGGACCACACTGATAAAACAGTACATTACACACCAATAATAATAATAATAACAACAATAATAGTAATAATAATAATAATAATGAACGTAATGATGGTATGTCATTATTCCTGGCTGTATTACAAGTTTGAAGCGACACACTTGTTTTCAAGGTCTATTGCATTCTGCTAAGGTAACTTCTGCCTCCAGCACGTTTAACCAATAGTGAAAAACTGCATGTTGGAAAGCAACTACAACGCTTGTCATTGTTGGTAGAAGACACAGCTGTAGCTTCCCACTTATTAGGCTGAAAATGTATCCTGTACTGTATTGCTTTGGGCTTTGTCAGCATACACAGTGTGCATTTTTGATACAACACAGGCTGATCTAACCAGACGCAATGTGACCCATGTAACAAACAGCACTAAAAAGAGATTTGCTTCTTTAATGGATAAAAACAGGCAATTCCTTTGACATCAGCATTTGCAGCTGCCCTTTCATATTAAAGATAACTGTGCTTATTAATCAGTACTTGACACTACACCCATATTGAATTTCTGCTTGTTTGTTCATTCAGAAACCAGAAACATCACCAACATGATGCTTCAGAGACATTTGCAAGCTTCGTAGAACACCGTATGTACATCTTACTCTGCCTATTGGGACCTGCTGAAGCATCACGGCAGTTTTCAGACGTGCAGTTATACCTTGTTCATTTTGTTCTCAGTAACAGCAGCATATTGTAGACATATGCAGCCGTTAAAATCAGGACTTGCTTTCTGCATGCTGGAAAAAATGCATAGTTCTTTTTGTGCAAAGGGAAAGAATGTCCTGACCTAGCCAATACACTTCTCTGGCATCAACTCTTCTCCTTACAGACCTGGCACTACAAAACACGGTGCTGAACTGCGCTTATTGAACAACAGTTACCAATCCAGCCACCCACAGAGTCAGCATTTCTCCTCTTGCAAAGTATGATCAAGCTACTGGAAAAGAGAAGGACTCGCTTCCCTAGCCATCCCAGTTGAGATAGTTGGGAAAATATTCTGCAATGGCTCAGCGACAAATTAATATCTTTAACAACACCTTGCATAAAGCAAGCTACTTTTAGATTTGCTTAGTCACAGAACTCTCAGGGCCTGCAAGAATCGACAGAAACAGGGGGCTAAAGTCCCCGTGAGCCATCTGTGAGCCATGTAGCCACTGCTGTTGGACAGAGCCAAGAGCTTAAGGAATGCTTATCATGCACTGAAGCATAATAGGAGACAGCAAGAGAAAAAAAGGAGGAAAAAAAAAGTGATGGCAGTTGATTCATGTACCGTTCCAGCTCCCGGGAGTTTGCTGCTGGCACGGTGCACCCAGCTGAAGGTACACTGAGTACAGCTCGCACCTTGCGGTAAAAGCGTCCTGCCCAGCTCTCCCGTCAACCGGCCCTTCTCCTGCTCAGTCTACGTGCTCTGTTTCACAGGCATTGTCCAGGGTCACTTAAATCAAGGACAGTTTTATTAATCTGATAAATTACACTGGAAACAGAAGTGAGAAACTACTCATTTTTATTCTCGTGCAGGAGAAGCTGTTGACTGTTTTGCTTTTGACCGTCTATCTTGCAAATCAGGGAAACTTCTGAATTTTAGCAGGGTCTCAGGTGCCTGATTCTGAAAGGAAAGATTGCCATAGTATGTGGAAAATGTCAAAAGGCAGACTTTGATTTTAGAATCAGGTGCAGTCATGGGTGGTGTTTTCATTTTATAGAAATTTATCGTACGGAAAAGTGGGCTTAGTAAGTCAACACAGACACAGACAAACAGTTTGTGGACACCTTTTTCTTTACACAGATTTGCAAAAACCACACAACCCAGGCAGGCAGTGAGGTACAAACAACATTTCACTGTGATCTTCAGTGCTTCTTCCTACATCTCTTGTCATTAGCTCTGCTGCCATGCTGTAAGCCTTCTTCCACAGTTTTTCAAATGCTGCAGATATAACCTGGCATTTAATGTACATTAAGACTCATATATTTGCTGTTATAATCAGAATCTTGTTATTTGTAATTGCTTATTACTGATACTAGAATAAGAAAGATTATCCGTGGTAGAAGTACAATGTGATAATGTTCTTATGAACAACTATTGAGAGGAAAATGCTGTGTTTGAGGAGGATAAGGGGTCAGATTTGGGTCTTGGTGTCCTGTGTGGTTGAATCGCCTCTTGAAACAGCCAGAGCAGCTCTAGTCAGTGAGGCACAGTTTAATATTGTCTCGGTTAAAGGGACATGCTAGGGGCGAAAACATTGTCTTGGTTAGAACATGGGCTGCTTCCATACACTCTGCCCCTGAGGACAAAGTCATGTGTTAACTGTATGATAAAACTCCAACAGAACACACAAAGGTCATGTTAACGGACTGAAAAATTCCCCAAGGAACGTAAATGACTGGGAATAGAGAAACAGGATTAAAAGCCACTGATGTCCGTATATAGCCTTGCAGAGCTGTGTAGGCAAGAGGAAGCACTACATGTTGGGACTTGGGTAATGTTTAGTTCTTCTGAACTTGGCCAGCACCACAGGAATGGAATAAGTGGTGGAGAACACATATGTAAAGGAAATATTCATGCAGAGAAAATAGCTGTGTTCCCAAATGTTTTGTATAGCTCATGTTTTTCAATTCTCAGCACTTCCTGTGAACCAGAACATTTTTTACTCATTGTACTTCTAGTTGGAAAACACTGTAAGGCAATAGCATTTTGTTGCCCAGTTGCAAACCACATTACTGTGTCCACAAAGTTCAGAGTTTGCAAGCCAATTTGGAAACCACTTAGCTATCATCATTTATCCTGTTTCCACTATCTGGTGAGAGAGTTCTTGAGTCCTTTTAGAACTTTTTTGGTGTGTTGACAGTTTAAAAGTTTCCACTGTATTTATGCTTCCCACTTTTAGATGTTTCTTCATTAGGATGGTGGGTTTAGTTGCATTCTCATCAAAGGTTGAGAGTATAAGCCTTTGTTTGGAGCAATATTAATGTTGTCAAAAGGAGTATCTATTTGGTAGTCCAGGTACAGTAAGCTTTCATTTGCTTAAAATACACCGTCTGGACTTAGCTTCTGTGACAGATCCATCTATTCAAAATATGTAGCCACAGGTTAGGCTTCTGGTTAGAAGACGCATGTGCACAAATTATACAGTTATTTCAGACATGACAAAATCACTGAGCAAAATAAGCCACAGAAAAGTTACAATAACAAGCTAATACAGTTACCAAACTGAAGTTTAGCATATGTTTTCGGCCAACATTTGTGGTTACATTAGGTTTTGTTGATGAGGTTAAAGCAACTTTTATGCAGTGATTGGCAAGCCAACACACGAGTTTAGGAGCAATTTCTACAAACAATTGAGTCTGCGGCACAGGGGCTGAGGCAAGAAGAAAGTGAGGTCAATGCTGAGCTTGATTTATTTGGGAAAAAGAAAGGAAAGGAGTGGTAAGAGACAAGCAGGTGAAAGACCCAGTCCCCTTTCTTCTCATTACTATGGAGTTACATGGTGACATTCTGCATCTCAAAAAGTAAAAAAAAGCATGTAATTAAAAACATATGCATTTATGTGTGTATATACATATACACTTATGTATGCATATAGTTGGAATCTACTTATATTTCTTTTTAGAGAAGAGTCATTTGGTATTCGACCAGCAAAGACAGATTGAACTATAAAATGATGTAAATGTAACATTGCTCAGGATTTAAAAAGAAAAATGAAATATGTGAGAAACTACTACGATTTGTAGCCATTCATGCTTTTGCACACATACTTCTACAGAAGAATGAGCGTAGCACTCAGGCTAGTTTTCCCTCTCTCAGCTATTTACACCAGAGCAATCATAGTATCTAGGTGCCAGTTTTGACAAAGTTTCACTGGGAAAGAAACAGTTATTATAGGTTTCATTGTGAAATAACTGGTTATGTGTCAGCAGCTGCTGTAGAGAACTGCAAATACATGAGTGACTGTACAGAATGAGTATTAGAGAGATTTGGATACACTTCGCTGCCTGCTGGAGAGACTACAGACACTGTAGAAGACCGTACTCTCTTCCTATTCTGCAGAAGACACATTTCCCCAGGAAACACCTTTAGAGAAATCCTCAAAGGGAAAAGTTCAATACAAAGAAAGCAGATTCCTCAAAACCAGAATCCCAGTATGTTTTTATGTCTTTCAGAATACATGAGGATTAAATATACCTCATTCAATTACCTTTGAAGGGTGTTATGGGTATTACAATTGACTCCCTAATTGTAGGAAAGACTCAAACTGAGATGACAATATTGACTTGTCAGAGACAACTAGTGATAGTAATAGGTTGATGCAGTAATTAATATTTTAATAGAGATATATATGACAATATTTGCATTATAGTGTAGCTACCACTAGCGTAATCTCTAAGTTTGATATTATAGTCATTTGGTAAAGTAGGTAGTCATCTGACACTTGTTTTGGATCTTATGAAAATGGATCATTAAATCCATGACCAGGCAGTACATACCAAAATGTTTACTAGTATAAGCTGTATGAGTGCGTATATTTTCAGTAGGACCTCTGTGCTTTAATTCAGCCCTGGTAATTCATGCCTCTAGAATTTCACTAATCATAGATATGTTAGGAAAATAAGATCTACATTTCTTCTTCTTGTGATATGTGGAGAATATTATCCACTGTAATTACAAGTTATGCAGCTATGTATGTCTTTAACATTCAGGCCCCTTTCTACTGATAGCGTCTTTGAGGAAATAGTTTACTATGCCACATGTTTCTTCAAAATGTAGTATTTAATTCTTCTAATAAAAAATACACATGTTCTGACATGGAGTGTATACAAGGCAAAAGAAAAAGTTTGTATTCTTATCCGAGCCATCAGCTTGTGCCGCACCTGCATAGGCAGAATGCCGTTGTCTCTGTGGCTGTTATTCTCAAGACTATTTCAAGTACCTATTTTTGTGTCATAGACTGATTTTCTGAGTTAAAACACCACAACCCATTAAAGTTTAAAGTAAAACTTCCACAGGTAATTTGAAAGGTCTGAGGAACAACAGCATCGTAGATCTTCATTGTCTAGAATACCCTTGCAGCTAGGGCACGTATTGAGAGCTTGATAATCAACAAGTTTGATCGCTGAAGCTCTGCTGGTATCAGTATGTCATTCAGCTGTTCCTGTGAAAACTGTGTTGACACAGTTTTGCTTCTATTCTGAGTAGTTTTGCATAGTTATGAACTGTGATGTGTTGCTTTTCACGTTCCTGATTATTTAGAGTTTTTAAACACAAAGGGCTGGATCACAATGTGATATGTCTTTGAGTTTTTCAGGTTTTTGGTTGGTTGGTTGGTTGGCTTTTGGTTGGTTGGGTTTTTTTATATCCCAGTCATTCAAAGGACATTTTTACTGTTGCTCTGGCATGATTTTTATACCTCTGAACAATATCCAGAAAAACCATGTCTAGTGATGTCAATTGGATTTTGTGGATGTTCTTTATACTAGACACAAAGTGCAAATAAAGAAGAAATTTTCAGCATGTAACTTCAGCTGTATGTGCTAAGTGTAATTCTGAATGAAACATTCGTTCAAAACATTCAAAAACATTCAGAAAACATTCTTTATCTACAATAAATGTCTCCATGTTTTTGCACATTTTTAACATTTGTACTTGTAAAAGGAGAGATTTAGTGCATATCAAAAGAAAAAAAAAGGGGGGGGGAAGAAAGAAAAAAGGAAAGAAAGAGGAAAAAAAGAGTAAAAACAGCATAGAGGAAAAGTTAACTTTAAAAATAATTTTTCTCTTCACTTCAAATGTAGTTTCATTTTAAGTTTTGGGCACATGTTGGGGTCATTTCTTATTTTATCAAAACAGTTTTCCCATCTTAATTAAAATCAGTGGACTATGCAATTCTGTTAGATGGGAGGAAAGGAGAGTTTGTTAATTTACATTTAAATAAAACTGATTTTCTGAACTTCTGATATAGTTGCATTTTTAATATCTCGTGCTTCATATTATATTTATAAGTGTTACCACTGGAATTATGGGGAGTCTTGGCTCACATTTCTGAGTGTTATCCTTCAGTAATAGCAGTGCTTTTGTAGCTGTGGTAGTCTAAGATCAGAGTCAAGGCAAAGTTCATAGGTGGAGGTAGGGTTTTTTTATTAAATTTATTGGTATAACTGGAAGAAGAGGCAACTTAAAGAACTTTTCTCAAAATGTTATCCATTTTTCCCAGCTCTTCCATTTGGACTAATCAAAAGTATTATTCCTTACAGCCGAGAATATACTAATTCTGTTGGGGTGTCTTGAGTGGCAACTTTCCTGCCTCAATATTTCATGATCATCAAAGACATTGAAGTTTAACTTCCTACTGACAGATTCCAAAGTTTTCAATAACTAAAGTGACAAGGAGGTGGGTTTTTTCCCTTATTTTTTAATTTACTTTTTTTTCTTCCTATTTTTTTCTTTTCTTTTTCTTTAGCATTTGTTACTAATCTTACCTCTAAACTTCTAGTTTTCATTGAAGACTTCATTACCTGTAGTTTAGCAGTCAGGGCATTCAAATGTATGCAGTTAGAGATTCTTTCTAGTACAGATGAAGCACTAAAGAACTTCAATTAGCACCTGGACTATGTGTAATTAACAGGAAACCTCTGCAGTACAAAAAGGTGTAAGATTTACTTAAAACACCGGTACACTATGAGGTATGTAGAGATGCACAAGAAATTTGACAGTTTAAATTTACTCCTTTTAGTATTCAAGCAGGAATCACTGGGTGAAGAAGCTTCCTTGATAATTTTCTATTTAATAGTTCTTTTCACATGGAAACTTGAAGAGGCTTCCTCATATCTAATTCTGTGCTGTGGTATGTCCAAACAACTTCATTCTTACAGTCTTTTTGGACTTAGCACAGTTTTGTATTGAATAATGCTTAAGTTAGTTTGCAAGTGATAGTATATATTTATGGTTTCAGCATTACTAGTGACTGGAAATGCTTCACTGATCTGAAGGTAGTGTAACATTTTTGAGAATGCTTTTAGTTTAGATTCAGTTGGTGTCACTGAATACAGAATTACAAAGAAACAGTTTTCCATCTGGTGAAGACAGAAGGATTTTGGAACATTTTCTAATTGAATTGTAATAGAAAGTAAAAAAAGGTTTTGTGGTAAAATAATTCTGAAATATTTTATTCAGTACCAGTTGTTATCAACGATTATACTACATTTCTAAGCTTTTGGTTTTTTTTAAAAAAAGGAAAATAAGAATTCCTCTTTAAAAGCTGTCAAAGAGAACTTTTTGACAATTTCAAAAAAGTTTTTGAATCATAGAAATTAAATCTAACTGACTTTTCTTTAAGGCTATCAGGCATCTGTTTTTACCTGATGTCCTGGAATATTTATCCAACAAAGAAGAATGTAATTGTTTGGTTGGTTTTCACAGAAATTCAAGTCAGTAATTTTGTTATGGCAAGAGCCTATCAGACTTACTGTAGAATTATTGACTATCTTTGCGGTGCATGTACAATGGATTCAATTTCTTGGGACTATTTATCTGGATGAATATATAGGAATTTTTGCTTTTCTGGTGAAAAAGTTTTCATTTTGTCAAATTGTTATTTCTCTTTGGTGACAACATATATTAGATTTGCTGACGCTGCCTTTTCTTTTCCATTCACATCCTCCTTTGAAGCAATTAACCAATCTAGGGGAGTAGGTTGCTTGATTTTCTCATTGTTTGCAGGCAATATGTGACTCTGAAGTCAGATGGTAAAAAAAGAGACAATGAGTGCTTCATTTAACACTATCATTATCAATTATACATGAGCTCCCTTTACCTAGGAAAGCTGAATGCTCAGACTTGATCTTAAAACTCTTCTCCCAAGAGAACAGGCAAATAGTCATTCTGCCTGGGATAATGACGTTCTATATAAAGCAACAAAATGCTACCCGGATTTTCCTAACGCTATATTGTACAAATTTAAATATTACTCAGGTTCAGTGAGGTTTTCCCACCATATGGAAACACTTCAAGCTGTGCTTAGATACTTAGACTCAATGTTTTGCCTTAGATTTAATTGACAACTCCCACTAGTGTAGTGGCAGTTCTGCATCTAAATCTTCTTGCCTCATGCCCAAGCAATGCCTCATGAAAGATGATAGGCATTTTAAAAAAAATAAATACACTAATTTAAAAACATGAAAAAGGAAGGAAAAAACCGACCTTATAACTGAAATGTCTTTCTGTCGCTAGGATTAAAAGAAAGAAAGATATAAACTTGATTATTTTGATACAAAAAAGGGAATGGCTCTGTTTTAAACATTTGCTACCAGAAATCTAAACCTTAGGATCCTTTTTGAAACTGCTAAACCCTTACAGATGCAGCCATCCATACCCAAGATAAACTCAATGATAGCTTTTGAGACTGTGAGAGTTATGTCCTTAGGAAAGGTTGATTTTTCTCTTTTTCTGCAAAATAGTTCGTAGTCAATTTAAATTTCCTCAGCTTGAAACTTAGAAGAACATTGTGTCATGCCCAGTTACCGATTGATTTAATTATACTCTGCAATAGAACTTGCCAATAAAAGAAGGTGTGAGGTACTGTTACTACAATAAGCTTGGAAATTTCAGAGAGAAATGCAATGTACTTCAAGTTTCTAGTCCCCACACACTCATTACTTATTAATATTGGATTAAACTTCTTGACAAATGCGTTGTCATGAGCAGTCTGTTTCCATGGATGTAATATCGGGCAGTTGTGCCTAACACAAAGTTAATGTTTACCTATTAAATGAGTTCTACTACCTTAAAATTGATTCACATTTGTGTGTTGAAACTATATAAGTATCTAACATCCTGCTGACCCTACCTGTGCATTCATGTGTGCAATACAAACCGTTTTGCTCCTTTAAGTAGGGTTCTTACAGATATTGTGAACATTTTTTAGCTAAACAATGTTTTCTTCTCTAATCATGAAATACTGAATATTTGGGAGTTTAAAAAATATTCTCCACTTCTCACTGTATTAGGGAAAATTGGGGGGTGGGGCATTATTAGATTCTAAGTGTTACTGAATGCGTATTTCAAAAAGGACAGTGCAGAGCGTGGCAGAGCAGCAAAGGTGAGAGTAGAGCAAGGTGAAACAAAGCAAAGAGAAACAGCTGAGGTTTATTTATAATTGTAAACAGGAAATAAATGAATAAGGTTGAAAATAGATTATAAATTGTCTGCCCAGCTACAAATTATTGACAGTGCAGTATAGACACTTTATGTCAAGCATACTTAATTTTCCTCTGTCAAATATAATCAATCATTTGTCAGTATCTTCAATACTGCATTTCAGAAATGCAAACTGAATGTAGATAAATTCATTATATACAAGAATACCATATGTCAAAAGATGCACCTACCTAGCATGTTTAACAAAATCATCGAAGCAGTGTCCTTCAACTGGAAGGACAGTGACAAATATTAGAAATGTACCAAGACGGAAATAAAAATACTTGAATTTGTAACTGACAAAATATTACCCAAAAAGTGCCCTGTGTCATCAGTATAAGAATTTTACTTGCTTCCTGAAGGTGTGAATCCTAATCTTACAGACGCTTAAGTACATCCTCAGAGAAGTGCCACTGGGTAGTCAGGTAGAATTGATGGTAGTTGAATGAATCCTTTTTTTGAGATGTTACAAATAAATATGGCTGCCATAAGAACACTACATCTGTCATTGGTTTATTTTGATATAGTTAGTCAGTACAAATGACATTACTTAAGGATGAAGGTATCTAACTTGAAGTTGGATCCAAGACCCTTGTGAAGGCTTATATACTCCCTTTATAATGCACAAGAGAAATTACATGCCTTGAAATGGGAATGGAAAGGTAAGGCTACTGAGCAGAAGGCAAGCTAGGGCTCTCCTAGGAGAAACAGCTCAAAGAAGAAACATCAGAGACTTTCATCCCTTCAGTTCCTGGAGTGAGTTCTTGTCTCAGTGTCTGAGTTAAAACTTGCCAGAAAAGTAGGAAAAAATTAATTTTGTCACTTCAGGATGAAAAGCCAAATCAGGGTTGATTCAACTACAGAAATGAAAAGGGAAAGAAGAGCTGGAGGAGGTGTCATACAGGGCAGGTTTCCCTTCCCACTGATTCCTGTTGGTGCTGGCAATGGGCAGTGGGTGATAATTCCCAGGACAGAGACCAGAGACTGTCCCTCCTAGGATGGTCCCTCTCTGTCCTCTCCCAGTCCTCTTCTTTCACAGTGGCAGCCACTTTCCCACACCCTCCAGCCCACCTGAGAGTGGCAGAAGCATTACCCAGCCTAATTTTAGGGGTTGGTGAAAGGCAAATCACATAGAAGAGCTATGACCATTGTGTTGCCGTAGCAGTTGGTAATTAGACAATGGCTTATTACCCTATCTCTGGGATCCATGCAACCAGCATCCTCCAGGCATTCTCTTAAAGGAGGGCCTGTTATGCATAAAACAGAAGAATGATTCTACCTTTAATTGAAACAAAAAATATATATCAAATTTGATATTTCTATCTGTGACGGAAAATAAAATCTTTAGCAATTTTTCAAGTACTCTGTTCTTGGGTTACAGAATTGTGTTTTGATGGCCAAAAAATTTAGTCCCTTTTTGTTACAAACTTGAATTGAAACAGCTAAAACTTAAAGTGACTTTTGGGCTCTCATTTTCTGACAAATAATCAGTTTCTGGACATCTGTAGCTGTTTTAGTTGTTTTTTGTTAGTCCATATATATCAGTACATCTAGCAATGAAATAATTAAGTAAATCTGTTGTGTTTTTTCTCCTTTTCCTTTCTGTCTTATTACCTTTTTTCTTGAAGTTATGTGACTATTAACAGGTGATTATAATTATATTTTATGATGACTAGTACAACTACCACTGCTACAGCTTACTTTATTTTTCAGATGTGCTCCCTTTATGATGAGAGAACATGACAGAATTTTGAATGAAAATGTGAAAGCCCAGAGACTTTCTTTCACACATGTGGGTCTTTGTCCCTCTTTATAAAAAAAACACCGGGTTTTCTGAAATATTTATTAAATTTCATTGTAGTAGAAAACACTCGTAAGTACTTACTGACTCAGGAAAATAATTTAAAATATGTACTAATTGAAATTTAAAACAGGAAAAATTTGTTGTTACAATTCTGCTGAAGATGGGCAAAGTGAATCATTGTGCCACAGTTCTCTTTTCTCCAAAAGAAAGGAATGACAATGTAAAAGAAATATCAGTATTAAAATGCAACACTTACTTTGTTAAAAGGAACAGATAAAGGACCAAATATTCACGGTTACCTATCATGTTGAGAACAAAGGAGATGTTTTTCTTAAATAGCCACTTTTTCAAATGATTCTGGTTTTCTTTATTCTTTTTTAATTTGTAAACAGAAAAATGTTCAGGAAAATTCTACCACACCAGGGAATATTAAATTCTGCTTTTTTAGGTAATTCTAACATAAAAGATACCCCACGATTCAAGCCAATCATAGAGTTTTTCATGTATCTTTAACGTTTTCTTCTTGAAATTGAATTTATAACGATTTGCAATAACATTGCATGCTTTTTATTGACAGTTTAATTGACTCTTACAGAAAAAATACTAGGGACTGAAAGTCTGGAACAGAAGTGGTGGGGTTTGTTTTCTTTTTCCAAAAACATATGCTAAACTTAATTAAAGAAATTCAATCAAGATGCACTGTTCTATATATTGCTCTGTAGTACAGTACTGTTACACATGATGTTTTCAGAGGGATGAAATTCCTGACTTTGGATTTCATGAGGACTGTTGTACTGTCCATTAGCTCTTTTTCAGCCGAAGTGTGATTTTTGCTCTCAGTGAAGAAAAGAGGAAGGTTAAAATCAACAAATAGATCAAGATGAATAGATTACATAGCAAAGTGCCAAAAGAAAGGAAGGGATTACAGTTTTTGTGCTTTTGAAACTTACTAGATTATAGGGACTGGCAAACAGAATAATCATTTGCATAGATATCTGACATATGATTATGCTTCAAATGATTTATGTAAGGCCTTGGCAGGCTACAGTGACGAGCAAGCTAAAAATATGATAGATGGATGAACGGAAGGTACTCAGTGAGGGGAATGTGAATTGGAAAGTCAATATCAATTTGCAAATCAATCAGCGAGAATGAGACTGCTCAGTTTGTGTGCGCAAAATACTGGGCTAAAGGCTGTCTATAAAGGCAAGGTGGAGATTTCCAAATCCTACAGAAAATGTTTTCTCCAGCAGCGTTCAAATGTCTTCAATAAAACATGTGTGATTCAATTGTTTACAGCTCAGGAAACCACAATCTTTTCTATACCAGAACCTTCTCTCCCATTGCCAGGAGCCTGCCCCGTCTATCTAGGATTTCGAGGAGACTCATTTCCCTTTCAGCAACATGAGAAGGGCAGGGTGGCTGTAACCCCCGACCTCTGACTGAGAACCCCACCGTAAGCCAATTCTTCAGATAGCTGTTTTGGTGGAGCCACTTGGCTGCCCTCACCTCCGTGCCACTTTGAAAGCCTTAGCAAGAGAAAAAGCCCCATTGTTCTCATTCCAAAATACCCCAAACATGTAAAGCACTCCCAAAAAACTGCACCTATTTATACAGAAAACTACTTCAGGGCAGTCATTGTCTTTAGTGTTTTTGTACAGCCTTGTACAATAGGACCACACTCACTGAAGCTTTTAAGATTACCTTTAATAGGATGCACCCAAAAATATACTAAAGAGTATTAAGGTTAGAAGTCAACAGCTCTAAACTTAGGAAATACCAGAATTGGTATTTTCTGATAAATGCTGATAAAACTTAATTTAGGATATGCATCATTCGTTCATTAAACAATATACTATCTCCAATTGACTCCCAGATTTTTCATTGCTCAGGAAGGCTTATGCTCACATTATGGGAAAAGGGTCAGTATTTCATTCCACTCCCTTTGTTCA
This sequence comes from Cariama cristata, assembly GCF_000690535.1. Taxonomy (NCBI): domain Eukaryota; kingdom Metazoa; phylum Chordata; class Aves; order Cariamiformes; family Cariamidae; genus Cariama; species Cariama cristata. The sequence continues at coordinate 3,536 of NW_009605361.1, read as the reverse complement.
GGGTTCGGCACCATGCTTTGTTTACTGTATATCATTTAATTGATCCTCTGAATACAGAATTATTAATATACTCGTGAGTTTTTCTATGACATTTACTGCTATAGTATTTGAATGTGTGAAAGGAGTAACTTATTCATCTTATTGCTATTTTTGTGACACGAAATGTTATTATTCCCATTTAATAGACAGGGATGTAAGATCCATGTATACTTTTTTTCAAAAAATATTCAGTCATTTTGAATGACTGACTGAGGATGGCCTGATTTGTTACACAACTTCTTGCACCACAGCATTATTTATCCGAAACACAACTTGTGTGTAATTCAATAACAGATGTAGGAACATAGAATTTCTGAGAATCAGATATGAAATCTTTGAGGACACTAAAAATAACATACATTTGCAAATCAAGTTCTAGGTGACTTATCTAACACTACTTTAGGACATTCTCATGGAGATTGGGATAAATCCGTTTCTCCTAGGCAGTTCTAGCTGTCTAAACCATACCTCATACTCCCTTTTCCTAGAAATCTTTGCTTCATGTTGACACAATAAGTAAGGGAAGAGTTCCTTTGACAAAGCCCTACTTTGAGCAATTCTAGCATATTGCAGGGAACAGAGGCAGAACTGTTAGGCTGAGGAGAAGAGGGTGAGAAAATGAAAAAGTGGAAATACTGTACGTCCAAGAGGAGCTTCATGAACTTCAGGATGCAGCAAAAAGGAATGATGAAAATGGAAATTATAAGCCTACAAGATCCATTATGCTTGTTGCCATAAATGATAAGTAAAGCGAACTGGAATGAGAAGCATACAGAAAGAAGTTACTTTCATAGGCACTCACAAAAGTAGGCGGCTTCCTTCTTTTGCTACGAAAAACACAAGGAATGCATTCTTCACATTTTTAATACGGAAAACATGTCACTTATCACTCTATATCTCCTGAACATCCATCTAGCAGTGTTTGTATACTCCTTCCTTGGGACTTTCCAGTATTAAACACCTTTCCTGCTACAATTATCATTAACTTACTGTCTACACTATGTTGTTGGCATTCTTTGCATGCTAAGAGCAGACACACAAAGGTCTGTAACATTTATTGATTACAGTGACAAAAACACACAAAGGGTACCTAGGTGCTCTGTGGATCACAATCTTATTTTACTTTCTGTTCAGAGAGCCAGATACAACCCCAATCTGGGCAGGAGAAGAAAGTGAGGAGTTGAGCAGCCAGCTCACTTTCTAGCATTGACTATAAAGCTGACATGGTATCAACAGGCAGATACTTACTGTTAAGGGTTCCTTAGGACCTCTCCCTTTGGTAGACAGAAATTCTCATCTGGCTTCCCAATTTTAAGATGCATTTGCCATCTTTATTTCATCTTCTGTTTGTACTTTAGATTTTTTCTTAAATCAAAATATTCCCAAAACATAAAGACTTCCAAATGGAAATACCATACGTCTCTAAATGTCAGCTTATTTTCATCTATCCTGCCAGACTCCAAGTTTTAGAGTCTGATTCGAGTTATATCAATACTATACAATTCAGAATGCATGTGTATAACTGTTTCACCAAAGCCACTGTAATTTGTACTGAGGGATTATGTCTGATGAGGTCACCAGATTCACTTCTATCTTTTACAATTTTAAATTGAGTTGCCAATGTTTACAGTTTCCCATGCTTGAAATTTTTAATGTAGGTGCTAAAACTGCGAAAGTGATTTCTTGAAGACTGCAAACAGTCTTAATGTAGTCGGTACTATAAATTACAAGTTGGTTGTGCTAAAACTGTTAGCATAGGTAATCAATCTATGTCCCACAAGAGACGATCTTTCTTGTTTGACTGCTAGTCACTTTTTCTAAAACTTCAGTGTAATCTAAAGGCATAATACTACCTACTATGCTGGATATTCTTCAAAGCTGCCTAGGGGCATCCATTTTTATGGGAGTTGGTTTACAAAATCCTTAGACATTTTTGGAAAGTCTAAACTATTTTTTATTCCTACAGTGTCCAAATAATCATTATTGCAGTAAGGTATTATGAAGGTTCTGCTCTCCTAAATTTGCAAAGAATGTAACAGAAGTAGTGATACTCACTAGTTGATATTACTAAAATTCCCATGTCAAATAATAGATAGATACAACCCAGAATATGGGCCTGTTAGCTTCCTTCCTCAAGCTTTTGTTTCCCCAGATCATCTAAAGCTACTCTTTCTAATGCAGCCCCCAAACGGCATTTTAACAGCTATAATGAAAAAGATGCTTTCTTGCTTTAATTAATACATGTGCATAATTTCAAAAATGACTTAGTTGTTGCTTTCATTAGTCTAATTTTTTCTGGTCATACTGAACACTGCCTATGCAATTTTCCAATTAAAATTACAATTCTGTGACTGTAATTGAAGCTTTATCTACTGATCCATCAATTCAGTACAGAAAATGATCTGAAAGTTACAGCTTGATTGCTTTTTCCTAAATAGTCATCAAGGATATATATTCTATTTTAAATACATCTGCTCAAACCTATGTGAAAGATGTTTCTTTATTATTTAAACAAAATGTAAATAAATTACTCAACAGCACATGTACAGTACCTTTCAAAAACTAAACCCATTTTCCATCTTTAGAATGTGTACCTCAGATCAACCTCTCAAATACACCTTAGAGAGTAGCCTGTGTTAATTTTTTTTCCTTTTTTTTCCTCAATTGACAATACATTGACAAAAAGGGTAAAATGACTTAGTTTTCCAAAACTTTCCAAAAAATTTATTCATAAATCCAGCTAGTCTAATCAGTGCCATTCTTTTTCTGTTTTCAATTTTTTCTCTCCTCAGACTTACTAACACTTGGACAAACATTCAAGCATGTAGATTTTTCTCAAAACTAGGAGTTGTTGAGCCCTTACACTTAGATCCTTATCATTTGATGCACTATGTAAGAGAGAAGCCAGAGTGCAAAGAGCTCATCAGGGCCTGAGTCGTGTCATAAGGTCTTTGTCACTTGGGGTTGAAAGTCCAAAATAACTGTCTATTTATTTATTTATTTATTTATTATTGTGAACATAAACTTACAAAAGTAGGAAAACATCTTTTGCCCAGTGTAACTGCTAAAATGCTTTTGGGGGGGTTTCATCAGAAAGAACACCTTTAAGTGATCTTGGGAATTGTACCCCAGAGGAAAGAGGCTAATAACTTATACTATTAGTAGTACAAGTGTTTTGATATGGTCATATTTCAGCATTCAAGACCCTCTGACAGGTTCTGTGAATAGATTCCTTTTTAAACAATATGAAAAATATGATAGGTATTGTCTGTAAGGAATTAGAAAATGATAGATTGTAAGAGAAATATGAATGAAAATAGGAAATTTTTAAAAGAATAAGGTAGGACCCAAAAAAGCAACGGTTTTGTAATCACAAAGAACAATGTTTCTTCAAAATTCGTTAGTGAAATAGGGTGAGATAGGAGACAGAAATAGAAACAAAAAATATATATGGTTATCTATATTATTTTATTTTATTTTTATATATACTATATAAA
>NW_009605360.1:116894-138470 GCF_000690535.1 Cariama cristata | reverse complement strand
CTGATCCCCTCCTGTAGCGGGTGGTTCTTTGTTCTGCTGATCCCCTCCTGTAGCGGGTGGTTCTTTGTTCTGCCAGTCCCTGCCTTTGCCTCCTGTGACTTGGGCAGTGTGGCTGGAGCACTTGCCAGCAAAGACTGAGGCAAAGAAGTCGTTGAGTACCTCAGCCTTCTCCATATCCCAGGTAACCAAGTCTCCCGTTTCCTTCCAGAGAGGGTCCACCTTTTCCCTAGTCTTCCTTTTATCACTGAGGTGCCTATAGAAGCTTGTCTTGTTGCCCTTGATGTCCCTGGCAGATTTAATTCTATCAGGGCTTTAGCTGTCCTGACCTGATCACTGACTGCTCAGATCAGAAAGTTACACTGGAATTGCACCGTGCGACACCTCAAAATAGAACAACATATCCCACAGAACTACCACAGGAAGCGCTCAGACCCAATGCACTTGGCACTGCTACTGTCAGAATTAAACAGAAATCACTATGTTTTGTCTCGCTGATACCATCCTGCCTGTGCACCTGAACAGAACTGACAGAAGGCATCTATAGAAGGTCTGAAGCGAAACAACCAAGTTTGTCATTTCAATACTTGTATTTAAATAAGACACTTTCTAGTAAACGCAAGACAGATAATTCCGAAATTGGAAACAGTTGACTGGTGATTTTCTTTTTACCCCACAACTAAAAGCAGGGAATTATTTTCAAATTTATACTGCAAACACATAGAAGAGTATTCCTGACACTCCAGTGCTGTGCCACTAGAAGCATTTATTCAAAGTCATGCAACTAGAAAATAAGCCACTACAGTCAAATAGCTTCTTTTAGAAACAGAGTGGTTTGAAGATAGCTGGCTGCTAGTAGGTTACAGAATTACACTTCCCATTTCATATTAGTGAGACTGGAAATTCTCCATTTTGCTGTTTCTGTAACTCATTAAAGCATTTTTACAATTTCAACTGAAGTAACACCTGAAATAACCTGGCACCCCATTTACATCAAAATTTTGCATGAGGGCTCTGTGGCATAGAATTACTTCAATTTGTGATGATTCTTTCATTTGACAGCCCCTGAAAATAATCCTGTCTCAGGTAGGCTGGATTACCTTGGAAGTTTGATTTTCTGTTGTTATCAAAATACCAAAACAGGTTTTGAAGAGGAAAAACTGGAATGAATCCTTCAAATCAGACAGATTCCACTGTATTTACAAAAGAAAAAAGGGAAAAGTATAAAAGAACAAACGAAAAACAAAACACACCACTCCGCCCCACAAAAAACCCAACAAAGCACTCAACCAAAAAAACCAACCAACAAAACCCACACTAGAGAATATTGGTAACATTGTCTGGGATCCACCAGACTCCATCACTGCCCAAGATAACGCTACAGCACAGGGCAAAACTGTAACTTGTAGCAATGGCACACAAACCCAAATCCTTACTCACAGGGTTAAAGCCCTGAGTTTTTAGATGTCATAGTATTGTTTGTAAAGAATTATTTGATCTTGGATGCTTTGACAAGATCATATAGCAAACTGAACTTTTGTTCCACAGGATTTGTTTCCTCCTAATTTGCACGGACCTCACAGATCACCTGGGTTGAGTACTGAAGCAAACCGAAGCCTTTTAAACTAGGATGATCCCTTCCCCCCCCCCCCCCCCGCCCCTGATACTGTTTGGTGACCAAGAACATTTATATATTTTGCAAAACCACTGCCTAGAATTTTAAATTGGGCATCCAAAGTTAGAGCAAGCTTGAATATTTTGGCTTTTGTCTAATCCTGTCTGTAAAACGGAGAAACTTAGCACCCAATCAAATTAGTCCCTGCCAGATTTAACAACTTATGCTAAAGAACTCCTACGAAAACAGCACTATATAAACTTACGGGTTAATTCTGTATTATGTCTCCTCAAGGAAGCAGTGAACAAGGCTATGCAAAATTTAGGCATGATGATGGCAACTGCATATCATTTATTTTGACACACTTCTGCAGGCATCCGGAATGTGCCACATTCAAACCTGACTGTTTGATGTTACAATTTTACTTCTAGGTGCCGTGTTAGTGTGCGACAACTCTTCTCCAGAAGTCCACAGCTAAAGGATGTGTTCTTTTCCTTTCCGGTACTTGAAGTAAAGAAAGTGGCATGCAAAAAGTATCACGTTGCTAATCAAGCAGATGCTTTCATACCCTGGGCACATCACTTTCCTATCCTCAGATAGGAAAACCTGTTTTTAATAACAGATTAAAATAATGGAGTTAGGTGTAAAATTAATTCCACTGAAAAAGCACCTAGTCGATTCTATACATGTATTAAAGTGCAGCAGCATTATTAAAAATACCAAACAGCAAAAGGAGAAATTAATTTTTGGCAATTTTTGAAAGGAGAAAACCATGAGATTTGTTTCAGATCTCACTTTCTTAGAACATTACCAGCATTTAAGCAATCACTTTGAACCCAATCAGTTACCATTCCAAGGGAGGCCAATCCAGGATCTACTAATCTTTAATTAACATTCAGTCATGAAGCAGAGTGAAATAATTTACTCCATGGGCAAAAGAGCAACTTGCTAAGTCTTAGAGAACAATAAAATGTTTTCCTAGAGAATTAAAAAATTTGATACTATTTCACTTGCACAAAAGAACAACAAAAAAAAATCAAGACTACTAAAAATGTTTCAAAAGATTTTTTTCCCATTTTATATTTAATGGGTATTTCTATTGCCACGCTGAATCTAAGTCACTCTCTGGACACATCTGACAGTATGTTCAATTATATGTTGATAGAAGATAAAATTTCTGAATTAGAAATCACAAAAAGGAAGGTTTTCAGCACTTGTGTGGTATTTTAGTGCAATATTTCAAAAGTAGCCTTTTTTTCTATATCGCAAAAATCTATTTAAGCCTCAATTTAAGGATAAATCTGGAAGGTTTAACTGTTTCAGACACTATAATGTTTGGTTTAAACTTTGGCCCTCAGATGAAGCAAGCAAGGACAAAGTTCTGGAAAGCAATTGGAAAATCTCACTTTCATTTAAAAGGTGAATTAGGCAGTAATAACCCCCAATAAAACTTTCACAAGGTTCACTGGCCAATTTCCAGAGGAAAGCTAAGGTAATATCCCTAGTAGAATGGTGTAATAAAATGGAGGAGTCCAAGGAAAAGTAGTTCTTTTATAACGCTACTCCTGCCCTGCCCCTAATCTTAAATACTTGCAAAGCTAATACACCTTTGTCCGTCTGAAGACCCAAGTCTGACGCTCAGCCTGTCATTGAGGATTTACGTTCGTAAGTTGTTCAGTGGCAGTATTCTTCTTGCATACAAACTCCCAATTCAACCCCTGAACAAGCCCAGAGCAGGGCAGCTGAAGGCGAGGGAATCCCTCTAACGCCAGCGCACGGCCCCTGTGCCTGGAGGGGACCTACTTGTTCCTCTGAAGCCTCTGCTTCCCTGAGAGAGGAAGCCACACGTCCTACTCCGGACAGGCTGCTTTACTGGAAAGGCAATAAAGAGAATCCAGCTGAGCACCAGTAAATTCATACCCACTTTCCCCTTGTCATTACAGGCTTCATGTAACAACCCTGCTTTATAATTAAAAATTTCCATAGATAATAAGAAATGCAACTAAGTAATTAACAATTTTCCTATTATACTTATCATTTAATTAGCATTTTACAAGGATTGTTTGTTAAGAACAAGAAACATCTTTCTGCCCCTCTCAAAATGAACTATGCTTTCATGTGGGATTCAGCAACACAAGCAAATCCCTCAGCATTTTCAATTGCAATCTGTAAGCACTAAGCCGACTGCACCAGGGTTCCCTCCCAGCCTGTGTTCTAGTGGCTTGACTAAAAACCTGAATCAAGCCAGAAGCACATTAGATCCTAATTTCATCTGGCATGTTGCAAGACTTGGGTAAGTCATTTGACCTCTTCATGCCTCACAACACAGCTTGAAAGATTCTTGGAAAGCCAACGTTTCAATGTAAAGCAGATGCTTCACGTAAACAGATTTTTCCCGGGTAGGTATGCGTGCCCGTTAAGCCTCATTCATTCACTGAGAGACTATACTGGTGGGAACAGGCTTTGTAAGCTCAAAAGCCAAAGTGCAGGATTTCACATTCTACCACAGTAATCTTAAAAAAAAAAAATTAACTCTGGCTGGACAGATTTATTAGTTTTGATTAAATGATTTATGATTGCATCATTTTTGTACAGTAGCTATTACATATATAAAATAACTTACTTCAGAATTTTTGATCAAAACTATGTCCGTGCCATCATACAACACAATTCCTACTGAAGTCAACAGGCTATACTCTCAAAAATCCCTCTAACTTTGGCCATATTGTATTTTTCTCATGAGATATGCATTTTTGTAATCCCAGGACACTTTATTTGTACAGTAGCTATTACATATATAAAATAACTTACTTCAGAATTTTTGATCAAAACTATGTCCGTGCCATCACACAACACAATTCCTACTGAAGTCAACAGGCTATACTCTCAAAAATCCCTCTAACTTGGCCATATTGTATTTTTCTCACGAGATATGCATTTTTGTAATCCCAAGACACTTTACTTTCTATTTAAAATATTCTCCCATGGAAGTCCTCTTAAAGTAATTCCAGAAGCATTCATCTTCCTGACTATTAGAGAGAACACGTCCAGCAAAGAGGGAAAGAAAGATGTAAAAAACTGTACTAAGGGGAATAAATTGTGAACATTTTAAGTTTTAATGCATACAAAAGTTTTTAAGCTACAGGGAAAATGAATTGACAGAGAAATAAGGTAGTCTACTAGGAACCAAGGATGAAGTTAGTAAAGGCCAAATCAAATTGGGCCCAATTGCTGGCTAATGCTGTGTGCCCTTTCACAATGGATAATAACAGTCTTGGTGGTATGTGGGAACCCTCACTTAACATTTCTTGCTAGAGGGCTTCCCACAATTTACAGGAACAAAGGAGACAGGCAGTTTAATGACCTTCATTGGAACAGAGCTTGTAGCAGAAAACCTCTCCCCAGATGGAGTGGAAACAGGATGGGTATACACCCCCTTTTAGCTGGAATATGCATCAGATCAGACCTATAAAAGTAACTGAGGGCCAGTTTAGAAACTTGAATAAGTGAAGCAAAAAAACCAACACACAAAACCCCCACCACCACTCAGAAAACAAGACACCAAACAGTCATCAATTCAAAGATACCAAGAGTTGAACATCTAAATAGCTTTGTGGTTTGGTTTTTAAGTTCCTTGCTACCTGCAGCAAAATTGCTAAGCTCCAAGCACAGAAGAGACTTTCCAAACGCGTGACAGAGCAGAAGAGCAGTAACAGAAGCCTGGTCTCTCTTGCAACAGCCCTAAATCGGACAATAAATCAGCACATTGGAGCCCAGAAAGCTTCCATAAACCTGGTGACTCTGACTCCGCAGTCACTGAGCCCCCCCGCAACTTTGCAGGGCCACCTTCATCTCAGGAACTAAGTAGTGCCAGACATTTTGGCAGAGTCACAGACCTCTTCCGCACAATATTCAAACCCACACAGCACAAGAAATTCCTCCAAGCTGAGGACTCCTTGCTGGCCAAGGAGATGTTAGACCAGAGCTAGCAGATCCTCCACTGCATGTACCGGAGCCACCGACAGTGCTACCTGACTGTGCTTCAGTGTGAGATCATTATGAACACTGGGTTATTACTCAAAAGTCACTACTTGGCAAACCCTGCAGCTTTTCACAGCACAGACTACTCAAGCTTTACCCTGGTCATAGTAATACTATCTGTAAAATAAAGAGAGTCATGTTTAATCAACTACACAAATACATTTTAAGTATATAGACACCTTGTAATCTAATCTAAGTAGGTTTAAGAGAACCAATTTTTTTTTTTTTAAAAAAGTAAAACTAACAATATACTGAACAGAACAGAATGCATCAGTTTCCAATAAAATACAACTCCCAGCTCCTACTGTCAGAACTAGTTGCAGCAGATGTTATCATGCTCATTAGAAAAGAAACAAATGAGACAGAAATAACTATGTTAAGCCCAGTTCCTTTAAAAAATACTCATATTTTTAGCATAGGACTTCAAGCTTATTGGAGGAGGTCAGGAATTATACTGCCTCTGACAAGGTAGTCACCATTTCTTCCCAGCCTTAGTTCTAATTATCAGCTGAAGAAGAACTGGGGCTAAATTTATTATAACTACACCCACTAGAGAATTCCCTCCTCTGACTCATGAGAAATGCCTGCACTCATTCCACTCTTCATGCAAACATAAGTCCAAAAATAGACCAAAATACACTCCATGGATCTGAGACTTTTGTGCCAGAAGCTTCATGCCATGCTAATGAAATCAATGGGAAACTCACTACTAACTTCAAACATATCTAAGATCAAGCACAAAATTATCTCCTAAGATTTCATACTTGTATAGAAATTTGCAGAAGATGTGAAATTGCTTTACAACCTTTAATAAATTAAGCCCTACATTATTCCTGCAAACCTGGATATCTCACATCCGAGCTATAAGGAAGCAGAAGGATTTTAAAAATGTTTTTCAAAAGCAGCTACTAATTCGGTACCTGATTGTGCATGAGACCTTTGCAACAACATAAGCTTCATTTTTAAGATCACTGGCACATACGAGATGATTGTGACAAAGTGGTTTCCAAAAGATCAGGCCCAAATTTTCTAAAACTGTGGCCTCTGTAACTATGTATGTCAACCTAGAAGAAAAATCAATGGTCACACTTGGAAATGCAATTGGTTTTGACTTCACCAAATCACACAGAAAAATATTTATGGCAGATGTCAGACATGGCAGTTACTATGCTCTCTGTAGAGTTCGTTTTTCCTTCTGCTACAATGGAATTTGTTCCTGTTACTTTGCATTTGCATTGCATTATAGCAAACTCAGGACTGCCTGGCTTTATGGGTTATTTTTCTCCCCTAAGGTATGCTTCTCCGTTCTTCAACCAACCTTCATGGCACTATAATGATTTGAGGTCATTCTGTACATTCTTGCGTTAATAAGATTCAGTTCACCATCTCATGAAATAACATTTGACACCCACTTTTATAAGCCTAAAATAGGACATTTAGTAGTAGATATTATCCATCAGTCCTGTTTTACAGTATATCTATCCTTAACTATTACCAGTCCTGTTTTACTTCATACCTATCCTTAACTATTACCCTCAATAATCTCGTGGAATAGCGGAAGGACCACGGAAAATTATAGATTCAAGATAGGAGCTTAGTAGAGTAGATCATGATCTGACTCCTTCAAGCAAGATAAACGCTTTTCACATAATCTCCAGAGGATTTGCTTCCTTAATCACTTGGACTAGACAAGAATTAAGGTAGAAATCATAGTTAAAGTGTAAGAAATGATCCACCATGAAACTGAGGCAATTGCTAAAGTGAGATTTACTAACAAGGTTCCAAACTGTGAGGACAGATGTTAGAGACCATGTCAAATGTTACAGGGCTACATACATACATAAGAAAAAAGCACGCATTTACCCAGATGCTGCTTGCTCTCCATTTACTTTTTTGTAACTTCAATGACAGTTTGCTCCTTTTCAGACCAGAGTTAAGAGACCTGGCGTGTTACTAATGTCCACGGTGCCAATGTTAAATTTGGTGTTTAGATTTTTGTCCAATACTTCGCAGTGCTTAGCAAGCTTAGGCAAAATCCTTTCAGATCACCTTCAGGAATACACCTGTATCTATCGGGCCCTGAAAATACAAAGTATCTGGCAATAAAAAGAGCAAGAAGAGCCCCAAAAGACCCAGAACCCCCAAGGGGCTGCATGTGAAAAGAGGTCGGGACCCTGGGCCCAGAGCAGGGTCACACAAGTAGAACTCTGCAGCCATACGCAGGTTATTGCAAGACTGCAGGACTGTTTTAATCTCAACTAACCGAAGCTCTGCTACCTTTCAAACACATAAAACACCAATGCAGCAACAGTTGTGCACAAGTAGCCTGCTTGTAGGGCGAGTAGGCCAGCGTGATCATTGGCAGCATGCTCCCACCTCGGGTACTGTGTTTTCTTTAGCAGACAGAGTCACGTGTACTTTCTGGAGTGACCTGCAACCTTAGCAAAAGAAAGGCTTGGAACACCTTAAAGCTGCAATCTCCAGATGAGAAAAAAGAGAGGAGGGGAAAAAAAGCCACCAGAAAAATCAATCAAATTTTACCATCTCAGGAAGAACTACACTAATCGTCACATAAATCATAATTTCAAATTAAAAAATGAAATATTGTAGGAATTAATAAGAAACCTAGATGCACATGTACATTTGACATCTTCCATTTGTTATACAGAAGGGAAAAAAGAACGACAATGTTTCAGACCATACAGAAGACTGCATAGTCTAGTGGCCAGAGTTTGAACAACTATTATCTGATAATCTGAAACACTACCATATTTGGATAAACTGACAAAAATTCAATGTCACAGTCTTAAATTAAGTCATGTGCATCAGAATAACATCTGAATATGATTAAATAGAGCTAAAGTGCAGAGAGCTGATTTATTTCAACTCAAGAAATCATCAGGTCCACTGCAGTTATAAGACACAGATATCATCTACTAGAAATAAACATGCATAATTTAGCAGCTACGTATTTTGAGGGCATGTATCCCTGTGCCATTTTATGCAACTACAGAAACAAAGTAACAGTTCTGAACACATATATTACACTGGAAATATATGAAGAACAGGAGAAGCAAATTTAAAAAAAACAGAGTGAAACAGCTTAGTGCGCCTGTTAACTTGAAAGCCTTGGTTCATCAGAGGAAGAAGTATGATCAGCTTTCACTCCAAGAGTTGTCCATAATGCCCCAGTGCAAGAAAACCTGGGGCGGTTAAGACTCAGCAGAAATAACAGTCAACTGCACATTAATTCAAGAGGCAAGAACACTAGATTTAGGTTAAAGTATATTTGCTGCAGGGTAGGGAGAAGGATGTGTTTAGTTTGTAGGCAGGGAAGATCACTTTCCTGTTCTGTAGAGTCTTTTATCCTTATATTGATAGGGAAAGTAAGAAAAACTGAAAGACCCAGCCTTTTTGCCTTCTGTTCAGAGATAATCTGCAACAACTGGAACACCTTGTCTGAGCTTACCACAGGACTTGTCCAAATTACTTTTTGTTTAAACTCAAATATGTTGTTAGATTCTGCATTTTACAGCTGCCAGCAATTAACATCATGTTAAAATTTTTAAGACATATTAATTGGCTATCAATTATTTTTTGCAGTAGTATGTAACAAGAAGTCTCGGCCTAACTACAATTTATTTTAATACAAATTAGTTGAATACAGCCCTGCTGATGAAGCTTTGAGGTACTTACTAGAAGAGAAACAAACTTCTATTTTTGTAAAAAGCATTTTGTTCAAATGATCCCTGCCAAGTTCTGTAACATTTCAGGTCATCTGCCAGCAGGGAGTACAGGCCTGGGGAAAACAGAAGTTCTGCAGCTGGGGAGGTCTCTCCCTAGGTAAGTCAGTAGGAACTGAAAAAAAATACTCAAAAAGAAAGTGCATGGGATAACAGGCTGCTCTTCAGCATTGTTAGCTATTTTCTGTATTTATTTGCACCTATAAAAAGCTACAAAATGTCTGCAAAACTACAGTAAGGGCTGATTCACATGGAAAGGATGAGCGATGTTTCGTAACAGAGACTCTTTATGCAGCGCAGACTATGAAGTTGGTACAGTGGGCTTGGACGTGGCAGTTCTGGCCGCAGTCACAGGACTGATGACAGATTATTGTCCCTATGATCTACCACAGCACAAATGTACATACACCTTCCATTCTCTACACAGTTCCCTTCATTTAGTAGGGTCATCTCTTTATAGTAGGTAAAGCATGACATGTTATCGCTACTTGCCTATCAGTCAATAACATGCAGTCAATACAGTATGTTCTTACCAGAAAGCTGAAGGACTTTGTTGCACTTGTATGCTAAACTTCCTATTTCAGTGTCAAATTGGGGTATGAATTTCAGGTCTGCTGAACAATGGGATCTGTGGGATCTATCCTTGAAATAGCTCTTGCATTGATTTCTCAGCATAGCAAATATCTTTCAGTTTGAGACAGTCCCAGCAGATAAAAAAAGGTTCCTCACTTCACCCAGCACCAGAATTTGTACTTTGAGAATAACATATGAAAATTCATTACTGCAAGTTTCCACTGATTCTCACGCTCAAGAAGTAAAGCCTGAACCACGCACTGCAATCAGCCTTGTCCTTTTAGCCTTCCTGTAAAGATTTACTGGATTTTTTCATTCTGTCCTACTGCTGTCAATACCATCACAGAATTCAGTAGAAAAGTGTACATGACATATCAAACTGTGTCCTTCCAGTTTGAGATTAGATATCCTTAAAATCTTATATTTTTCACTAGTGGAAATACATCATGTTCCAGTTGTGCTCAATGAAATGCTACATAAACACACAGAAGATTGATGGAGATCCAGCACTAACAAAGTCCAAAAGAACAAACAAATGATCTCTATATTTGGATGGAAAAAATTTCTTGGGAGAGGAGACTTGGACTGTCATTCTTGGTTGATCTCAGATATCCTGCTTTCTGGTGTTACTCCCTTACCAAATAAACATATTTTAGCACACTTAACCACACATCCAGATAATAACCTCATCTCAAGTTCTTCTGAATAGGAAAATCAAGTGTTCTTCAATTCCAAAGAATTGCTTTTGCCCCCATCATTTCCTATTTGGCAAGGATCATGCATACCAAACCAATTTTCCATTAAATTTGCAGCCTCAAGACATCTTGAGGCTTCTCGCTACTTCAAATACTAGGTTCAGAGAATCACATGGACCTAAAACTCAAAAAAATTAATATGACAGAACTATCAGCTGAACTGAGGAGTTGACTCTAATTAAGAGCAATATGGAGCAAGATAAATTAACCCAAGTAATCTGACGTATACCTTTTTTTGTGCAGGGTGAAGTCACTAAGCTTTCTAAGTTCCTCTAAATTCATTTACCTACAGGGTCCTTGACTTCACATTTTTCCACACTCAGCTGGCAAAAATATCTCTCTCATTTGCAAACTCAAAGCTAAGACTGATGTACTTCAGCTCACTTTCTGCCATATGTTTCAATTTCACAAGTTTGGTCTTCTATTTACAGAGTCTGAGTGTGGGGTTTGCTATTCTTAGCACTTCTGCCTGATGAAAAGCTTGCTTTCTGTTGAGTTGTAGCAGAAAGATCATAAAAGCTCCAAGACTGTCAGATTACAAGTTCTGCAGCCTACACTCCTCTGACGGCTTTTAGCTTTGTATAGCTCAAAAGCGCAGCTCAAGCTGTGAGTGCACATGCTCTATTGACCCAGGGCTTCACACATGCACTGAAATGAGCTCGCTCTTCTCCTTGGCAACAATAAATAATCTAATAAAAAAGGCACAGCATCTTATAAACAGATTGCTATACTTTTGCAGAACTCCCCAAGGGCCTGCAAATTTTGACCCAGCAGACTGACATCTCCAGGCGTATCAAATTTTTAAAAAAATATCCAGCACCTCTATCAAAACATACATCACTTGCTTACACAAACCACATGCCACCTCAGCCATTTCAGAGTACTCTGAACCTAAAGTCCATCCAAATAAGAGTGGCCAGTGGCAGTGACAAGAGGCAATTTTAAACAAGGCCACACTGTGGTTGCCAACAGGAAAACAGAATGAATTTGTATGCTTTAAAGCAGACTCAACTGCTGTATTTGTTCTCTATTTGCATAAAATTGTGTATACAAATACAAAAGAAATAAATTTCCAAACAGAAAAAAAAAGTTTAGAGGGACATGACAAAATTAAAAGTAGTACAAAAGAATAGGGATCGATTGTTCACGGTGTCTCCCAGTGCAAGAGAAGAGGGCCATCAAATGAAGCTACATGCTACAACTTAAAATAACCAAATGATGGGAATAATCAGACAACATACAATTGACCTTAGATAAAAATTACATTAGTCCAACCTATCTCAACCATTCAGTTTTGGGCTTTCATCTGATTGTACTAGTGCAAGATCATTAAGCCAATTAGGTTTAGAAGAGCAAGAGCATCTCACTTACAGATGAATCTGAATCCACAGTGAAATATCTTTGGGGGATCAGCCTTTTGTTCATGGGGATGATTCTCCTTGGCCAGGGCAGGATCTTTCCCCAAAGTATAAGACTTTCCCTGTCCCCAAGTATTCAGAGTTTCCCTATCTACCATTCAGTACCCCTTTCTTTCACAAAACAAAATATTCATAAACTGCAATTATTCACTATAACTCATGACCCAGGGATGGTAGTTATTTTTCCCAACTTCCGAGAGTTTCTAAAGCAGTAAATTTCCCAGCTCCTTCATCATATTTGCTTTGATTAGTTAGACCTGCAATTTAGGAACAGAGCCCAGAATCTCTCCTCCTCCCATGCCTCAGAGAGGTCTGATACCTTCCTGTTCTATGGCATTATGCCCCCTTCAAAACAACTGAAAACTGCACAGAGCTGTCAAGTTGCCTTCTCACATTACAAATTCAGCTCCAAATTTCTGTCCTCCATCATATCCAGCTCTTAATGTCACTGATTATAGGTTTCTCTCCTCTCCTCCCCCCTGCTGTTGAAAGTACATTTCACATTATTTTCCCCACAAAGGCGTTAACTGTAGAAGAAAATACATCCCGAATTTCTAAGAACGGGAGACATTTCTAAACAATGTGGCAGAAAAGTACACTTAGAATAAGAAAGAGAGGTTGCTTGCATTTCACTTCAGATTACCATTTGCAACTTTGAGTTCATTTTACAGCTCACTTCACCAACATGTTCTGCAGTTGCAAAACACACCCATGCAATTGTTAGACTGTAGAATCCAAAAATCCAGCTGTACATACTAACAGCCAGGTGTCAAGATATATTTAGGAGAGCAACTATTGGAATTGATGGAGTTGCACACTTAAATACTGCAACAAAACTGAGGTCAAATTTTAGACACAAATTAAGACAATGCAGAAGCTAAAACCACTCAAGAGGAAAGTTTTCCACGGTCTTGGCTCCACTGCCGGAGTGCTGTGACCCTTTGGATGTTGTCAATGCTTGAGAAGGTCAGGATAAGACTCATTACAGAGCAATCTGCATGAAATTCAGTGACCTGTGACATCAAGTGGATCAGACTAGACAATCTGATTACATCTTCTGTGAACCTCCAAAGAGAGATGGATTAGATCCTCCAATGGAAAAGACTTGACAGGGCCCCCCACTGCTCTTAGACCAGAGGTCTCGCCATCAGTGCTTCCCAGACATAAATGAAAGTCAACCTCTCTTTCAGTTGTCCCTGAAAGTTGCCGGTATTATTTTTTTCTTGAACGGTAAGGATCAGAAAGAAGCTTGGAATTTTTATTCTTTACAATTCTCCTGGAATCAAGGATTGGAGCAGTGAAGAAGCTGGGAATTTGTGTTACTTGGAATTTAGGCATGAATCAGCAAAAGTGGGATACTCCACTTGGCAGAGTGCCCTTGAATTAGAAGGAACCGGTAAAAGGAGTGGTTCTCACAGTTCAAGTTATTCAGGTTTGCGCCCTAATTCTGCACAGCCAGGAACAAGATACACACACATTTTGTTTCTCAATTAATAGATGGTGCTAGTGATCCTTGGTTCTCCCATCAATAAGTTTTATCCATCACAAACAGAGAAGTTTCTATACGCACCCCTATTTTTATTGTAAGGAATATAAAAGAGTCTCCTGGCAAACGGAAATGGTGGAACATTTGCTACATCTGGCAAATGGGAAAAGTGTGACTACACAGATATGATTTTAAGTCCATTCAAAGCAAAAAGAGATAGGCCAGTGCACTAAAATGTTCAAAGGACAATGAAGTATGAAAGATCCACAGACCAGATGCTGTGAATTATGACAACCACCTAGTTTTAAAACACTGTTATGAAACAATTGCCTGAGTTTTCTAGGATTCTCTAAAAATTAAAGCTCAGCAAAACAAAATAACCTGTATTTCTATGAGAGAGAACAAGTGTCCTGTTAGATTTTCTGCTTTTTAGAAAAAACACAGAAAAGGAATCTGGTGGAATCGGGCTACTTTATAACTACAAACCCAGCTCTGCACACACCAGTTACCTGTGGAGGACAGAGGATTTTCCACTGGGCAGTGGGCCTCAGAAAGAGCAACTGCTGCTCCACAGATGAAAATAAGTTTACAGTGCTTCACAAGGAAATCCACAATAAAGAATGGTGCCTGCACAAACAAAATTCCTACTACAGCCTTCTTTCAACAGATTATAACTGTACACACCTGACATGATTGGGGAGCCACCCAAACAGCTCCTGCAAGCAATCTGGGTTGCTTCCACCACTTTTAATGGAGTATGGTTCAGAACTCGCAGTTCACCTTGTCTGGAAACAACTTGACTGAAGGCAATCAAGAATAGTTTTACAGACAATAACTGATTACAGGGTTCCTCACGTCTCATTTTAGCCTGCTTACAAGGACTGGTGGTCAACAAACCTATTCCTTCCACCTGGGCAATTGTAAGATTGGGTATCCAGTTAACAGTGCAAACACAAACATAGTGAGGCAACGCATTTTATAGAGGGGACAACGTGCAACAGTTTTTTTTTCTCTGTGACCAAGCTAAACATGCATGAACAGCCTTTTGCTTTTGGTAGCAAAAGAGAAAAGGGAAAACTGTCCTAACCAGATGAATAAGGCAGCCAGGCTGGCTGTGCCTTTGCCAAGTGCTGTCAGGTGCTAGCCACACTGATGCTGTGAGTCGCCACAAGTCAGCCATTCTCAAGAGGAAGCTGTTCAGGCCTGGGACAAGCAGCAAAATTTAGCAGCATGAGTCCAGCTCCGAAGTTCTTGCTTCATCAGCTCAGACTACATGGGAATATTAGCTCCCGCTGTTATGCCTACCTCTCAACTCCAGGCTCACCAAGAATCAAACTACGCCTCTGAACACAGAAGGAGCAGCATGAAATTGCTCTGACTTACTGCTGCTTGAAGTCCCCATCTCCCTATCTTCTTCAGATTGTTGATCTAAGAGATGCTCCTACCCATCCCTAACTCCTGAGCAGCCCTGAGGTACCCAATGCTAAGAGCAGCTCTGTGTGTGTTCCACATCAGCTGTGGTGCAAGCTGACTGGCCAAGGAGTCAGCAACCAGGCCCGATGGTGCACATCCAAACCAAAGTTCAATTTACAGCTTGGAGTCTTTGCTCTTTAAAGTATTTTCCTGTATCACTATCTGCCAAGAAAACGAGTGAGCAAATGGCGAAAGGCAAACAGTGGAGGCAGTGATTACAAAAGTCTATTTCTGATATTCTTAGTATGCTTAGTGACATCATCCGTCACAGCCAGATGTTAGAGATTTAAGTTGAACAAATTAAAAGCCTGCTTTTTTCCCCAGGCATATTTTGCTTTGTAGTGCATCTCATTAGTTTGGTTTCCTTTAATGGCTCATTTAGGTTTTGGACTGAAAATTAGAAATTAAGCAAAAGCTAATTTAAGCAAACATTTCTGTACAGTCACTTGCTAGCACCTCAGAACTCAGGGGGCTTGAGAAAGGTAGGGAAATAAGGGCTTTCTCACCACAAGTTTTTTGATGCTAAAATGTTTAGGTTCTACATACTGCACGGGAAATATTTATTTTCTTAAGAAATACTTCCATGAGAATTTAGAGGTTTGAAGTTGATATATCTATCCTTGGTGGCCAATTTTAATTGGCAATATCCCTTTAAAAACAAAGAGCCCTAGCTCCAAAGAGGTGCTTTGAATGAGAAAACAAATTTGGTTTTGAGAAGTCCAGATTCCTGGAACCTGACATCTTCAAAGCAGAAAGAGCTTTCCCCAAGAGAATAAGCTTCCATTGAAACTGAAGGAAAGACCAACTGGATGTGGGGAAGGAATCTTAAAAACTGAATAGAAAGTTTTCAAGGTCTGTCTACATGAGAGAATCACGTCTTAAGACTATAAAACAATAGTACCATATAAAAAAAGCAAACCCAAGTTTTCCTCTGTGAAGTTAATCAAGCCTTAAATTAAAGATGCAGAAAACGCTAAGTGTTTGAGTTAAGCAATGAATCAGACAAAGCTCTCGCCCTTCTGGCTCCATTATAGATCAGACACTTGCCATTACATTCTAGATACTTCACTACTTTACATTAATGACACATGATCCTACATCCCAAAGATGCTCCATGGGACTTAAGTGTTTAATGCTGCTGAACTTTTCTCCATATGCTGCCGTTGCAGGAACATTTATCTCATCAACAGTTTAAGTGCTACAAGCAGAATTTCTAGAGGTGGGCACCAAAAAATGATCCTCTTAAATACAAGTTACACAAGTTGTTCCACGTTCCTTATACTATCCAGTAAATTCCACAACGCCATGGAAATCCAGCTCAGGGCTGATGCTCTGGAGGATTAATTAAAAACAAAACAGCTAATTGCACAGAGAGCTGATGTTTACCAATCCATGGCTTCCTTAAATAAGTAAAATTGTTTGAATTCCTCCCTATAGAAAGTCATATGGCAACAAATGTTTTCACAGTGGTGCAAAGTTCTGGGGTAGCTCTCACTGTGCACAGAGGATATTGCTCATTTGAGTGTGCATTACAACATTTTCAATCTGCATTAATTTATTCAAATCAGGAAGCTACTTGTAAGTGGTCACAGCTATCGGCTCCCCTCTGTCTCACAGACCTATTTTGGTGAAAAGCAACTACTCACTCCAGCAGAAAACTCCTTCAACGAGACATTTCTGCAGCTGAAATCCCACTTGCACAATCTCCCACGTCTTCAAAAAAGGCTCAAATACTCGTCAGATTCCAAGTCACATAGCGGAACAGAAAAAATGAAGTCAAAAGCCTTTAACTGTTGACTACATTTAATGCAGAGGTATTGCAGATACAAGAAGGGACTTATTTACAAAGGTTTTTACACAGAATCAGTGTAGTATTGATGAAGCATCCTCCCACACATCACATGCCTAGAGGCACCGTGGACCACTTTGTAATAGGCCAAAAGGATGCTATCAAATTTCATAGCTGTGAGTTATTCTTGGGTTGCCAAAGGGTCCTCTCTCTCAGAAAATCATGTGTGCATCAAACCCTAAGCTGGCATGAAACCACGTAACTTCACTAAGGAGAGTGGAACTTAAGCAGCCCCAGATGAGGAGCTGGGCCTGTTAACTTCCCAGTTTCATCCTCAGCCTCACATACTGAACACAGGAACTGCCCTGCAACAGAAATTCATTCTTGAAATTTTTAAGGTAGAGCTCTTTCAAGCCAGATGTAGGTAGTGGGGACCACTCTCTGCAAGGTTCTCCCAAAACTCCATTTTAAGCTGCAGAGGGCATTTCTGTGCACAATCTGAGAACGTCAGGAGGCACAGACAGTACTGAAATGAACAAAATAAGTTTAGCTCACTTTTTGTCTACATTTTCTCTGCTGTGCTCAAAGGAAAATAAGACAAGTAGAGCTTGCCAAGACTTTTACCTTATTACATTTGCTTTAAAAATCCATAGTTTGATATCTAAACTATTTGTATATTTGGACCAAACACAAAGAGTTTGAGGAAAAACACAGTTCAGAAGTTTTGGGGTTTTTTTTCAATCTAAATAAAACATTTTGGATAATTTTCCCAAAGCTGTTTATACCTTTAAAATAAGAGGAAATGTTTTAATTTAAAAAATATTTCTTTAATGTCTGAACATTTTGGATTAACTAGAAAGGACTATCCGTCGGTTTCATAGCCAAATAATAACAACCACCACCCCTGCTATTTCAATAGCTCTAAAGAATGTGGATTAGAAAGACAGATCTTGTACAGTGCTTTCTAATTTTTGGAAACATATTACGAGAAAAGCTGTAGGAGAGCTACCTACAAGTAACGCCATAAACGGACCTGGCAGCCTGTCCATCACCATTGTCACAGACTGGTAGGCTGTTTTCACAGATCCCTGCGAATAACACTTTGTAACACCCAGGTCTTGTGCAGGGGAAGTCACTGCACTGAAGCAACCTCAGAGGAAGAGGTATTTTTTGGACATTTCGTGCAACAAACTTCCCATCACAGAAGGGAATTTTTTTTTTTTGGTGGCTCCAACAGCTGTACCCCATTTTGGTAACTTTGTAGAGGCACTGACAGACTAACTCAAAAGGCTCAAGGTAAATAGGCGATGGAAATAAAGTCTGAGAATTGATTCAGACGGAGTCTTGTTGGTTTTGTGGTTTGGAAAAGTATTTTAGAGGTTTTGGGCAGCGAGCCCAATGACTGAAACTTGTAAGTTAAACGCTGTAAATCCAGATCTCGTGCTGAACACACAAATCCTCTTTAAAACATACTCCTGTAACTGGAATAGTCTTTAGATATAAGCAGTGTGTTCCCCAAAGGCTGTTTGATTTATTATGACTATCAGTTGCATAAAAATATTTTCTCCCTAAAACTTTTTGTCATCTTAAAGTTTGAGGCATGTCTCTACTCAAGGTAGCTACCTGAGCAGAAAAAAATATACTTAGGTCAAATTATTCACAAGTTTGAATTAAATTCAGTGCTGTGTTCGCTGTGGGATTTAATTGTAAAGTTCCCATTAACAGTAATGTGAGCTACAGGGATAGCACATCACACTGAAAATTTATCTGCTACTGTATCAGCAGAGATGCTGTGAAATACGGGTGTGCATGACACCCCAGTTTGAGCCAGAACCTAAAACGTGCCAGTGGCAAAGTAATTCCATGGATGACAGTACAAATAGCAGCAGCAAACTGTATGGCTGTTCCAGACACGGCGTCAGGCTCGTGTGCTATGGTTCAAAGCTAGCACCACACAGTCTCCTTGTGTGTTTAAGTCTTCTTCACGAAAGTATTTGCTGCCAATAATGCCACATAACTTTGAATGTTCCTTTCCAGCCTCTAGCAGGTTGCACAAAGCAGAAACAAATTAATGTCAACAGCTGGTAATCTGACTTTGACTTATACTGGTGAAAAATAGGGGTAAAGTTTGAGTGTGGGACAGGTACAACTAAGAGCAGAACTAAATCCAGTGCCTGTAGTGCCAGCTCCTCCAGAGTAGTGCCATGTGTGGTGAATTGTTTTGCTATAAATTTGACATAATACTGTGTGAAGCTAAGTTTATAGGAATAGCAGTACTTTACAAAGGGTTTCTAATACCTGTTTTTTTGAAAGTGTCTTTTTAATGGATTTTGGTCTATACCTTAGATATCTCCATTTACACATGGAGCTATTTAAAACTCTTAAACAAGCTTTTAACCTTAATTCCATTGAATAGAAGGGAGACAACCACTTCATGTTAGATCAATGATATGGACCTATAAACAGTGAGCAGCTGAATTTATTTTTCAGAAAGATCTCTTCTGTTTTCTGCTCAGAGATTGCTCTAAAAACAAATCCCCACTCAATTTCCAGTCTGACTGACTTCTAAAGCCAGTTACATTAAAGGTTCGGACTCAGTTAATCAGGCAGACAGCACCACTGTCCCTGTAGCTCTTCTAACTCCTAATCAAAACCATTCCACAGATACAGACAAGAAATATCAGATTTTTACAAAACCACAGAGAAACCTCAGCAGCTGTTAGCTTCTAGATTAGTAAAATGTAATTGGAAGGTAGGTGCTGATCCGAACTCATTAGCAGAGCCTGCACAAATACTGTGGATGACTGCCTGCCATGTTCCTCAGTGCAAACGTACCATTAAAGAAACACCTTCCAAAGACCAGAGATAACAGGGGTCACTAGCATTAGGATCAAGGTTCCAGATAATCATCAAATTAAAGGCCTTCAGGTACAATGAAGTCCAGCTGGCACACATCAGAGTGATAATCTAAACATAATCCACAAACTGGCAGAGTGAATTAATTATAACACTGCAGAACTATGTAAAAGAACCAAGATTATTGAAGTCCTAATTACTGAATTTGACTACCCTGGAAACAGGGTAGCTATTCGCTTAATCTTATCACCTTCAATTCTGCTTTGGACAGACAGTCTTGTTGAACCGGTGCTGTATCTCAAATTAAGCCACTGCAAGATTTGGCATGCAGTAACAATCTTGTCTGAAAAGCCAGAAAAAATAGTTTACCAGCTAGGTAAACTATCCAAATCTTTCAGTTCTTCACAATACCAATTTCTCAGAATAGGCTGCCTCACAAGTATGCTGCCATGCTTCTACAAAGCACTACAGAATGAAAGAATAGTCACATTCTTACAGTGCTTTAGCTTCATTATTACTAGCTCCATCTTAAACAGACAGTACTAAAAAAGAACAGGCAAAAGTAGCAATTTAAAGAAAAATCTAGGAAGATTCAGGTTTGATTAACATCAGTTTTAGACTTATCACAACTGGTTTACCCAGACCTAATGCAA
Source organism: Cariama cristata (assembly GCF_000690535.1). NCBI lineage: Eukaryota > Metazoa > Chordata > Aves > Cariamiformes > Cariamidae > Cariama > Cariama cristata. The sequence goes on along the minus strand of NW_009605360.1, from coordinate 118,071 downwards.
CTAAGTAACTTTATAACAAGGTCACTCAGTTTCCTGCCAGTGAAATTCTCTACATCTCCAAATAAAAAGTTTCTTCTTCATGCATTTCAGGAATTGAGAGCAGCACACTGCTTAAAAAGAAATGATCCAAAAACACAGCAGAACAATGTTCTGTTCAGTTTTGTAAGTTAATTTGTTGCAAAGAAATTTGTTAATATATTTAAAACAAACCCACATTTGATTCATGTAATTTATGACTTGCAATATAGAGCTATGCAGACAAAAACTTTTCATGAACACATTACAGTGATGCATTAATCTTCCTTCTTCCATCTGAAATTGGAGTTCTCCGTTTAAAATTTCTCATTGTGTATTGTACTGGGAGTTACTGTTCTGCTCATACCTTCCTCTTCCAATAGAGTGGTTTTTAAACAAAAAAATTTGCTCCCCAAAACACAGCAACATACCATGACATGTCCAAGTCCCTTGGGCAACAGCGTGGCAAACACACCATCTTTGTCGGCGACACGGACACTGGGATCCAGTTTGCTGATGACACCAAGCTGTGGTGGTGCGGTCAACATGCTGGAGGGAAGGGATGCCATCCAGAGAGACCTGGACAGGCTGCAGAGGTGGGCTCCTGCAAATTACACGACCTTTAAGGTCCCTTTCAACCAAACCATTCTATAATCTCCAGAAACCTAACCATTTTCTTCAAGGTTTGACAGGAACATTTCATTAAACAAAGGTAGAAATCTGCCTCAATTTGCTAACTAAGCAATTGTTTTTCAAGAAATATCAATAAGCACTTTATTAGCAATACCTCTTCATTAGAAGTAAAAGGTGAGCAACACTAAAGTACCACCTTGCTACACCATTTCAACTCAACATTCTTCCCTCGTTCCAATCTCAGCTCCCACTGATTTAAAGTACCTTCTTCTTCACAGGCAATATGAAACACTGTCAGAAAAAGTGCACTGGAAGAGCTGTGGGATGAAAAAAGGCTTCACAATCAGGTCCCAAGGATGATGAAAAGTCCTACGTTCAACTGCAAGAGATCAGGACTAAGATTTTGGCAGAGTTGCACATACACATTTTTTTCAAGAGTACTGTGAGCTATGGTGTTCATATTCTGTTCATTTCAAGGTATCCTCCCCGCAATTTTTTCAGAATAGTAGTAAGAGGTACCTTTTTTTTA
>NW_009605360.1:103312-116863 GCF_000690535.1 Cariama cristata | reverse complement strand
TTTTGTCGCGACCGCACGCCCCCCCCCCCCCCCCCAACGTTTTTTTTCTGCTTTGGACAGCATCACTTTTACCTGGAAGTGAAAGTCTGAAAGTTTTAGTCTGAAATCACCCATTTTCAAAATTCTATTCAAGGCAGAATCTGGAGAATGCATTAAGTGCCACACAAATGTACAGTTAGAAAGTCTCCCTCTCAAAAGCTTACTGTCTTAAAAAAAACACAAAGGAGGTATAGTTTCTCAGAAATCTACAATTATTCTTTTCACAGGTAAGGAATATGAGCATGAAGACACCAGGATTTGTTCGATGCTATGAGAGATTTTAGAATAGAGCCAAGGAAACAAGTCAAGTCTCCTGAGACCTAGTTCACTACTGAATTCTCAGGAAACGTGTTGGCAGTATACACAAATATGTATTTTTAAAAATGCTTCAGAAGACTTCTATGATCTACTTCCTTCAAACAAAAAAACACAGTGAAGATGCTTCCTGGCACGCCCTCCCTCTTTTTTTTTTCCCCAACACCTTTTTTCTTAAATTCTGGAATTATTCAATTTGAGCATTGCTCATTATTTAAAAAGAAAGAAAACTATGGCACAGTAAGTATTCTCAGAAGGAATCTCGCATACTTTCAACAAACTAGATCAGTTTGTAAAGTCCCCAGGGCATAAACATATTAATAAAACACACTTTAAACAAAGCAAACAAAAATACAAATACACTGTAAAATGAACATGGCCTTTGCAACGATTGTGCTCATAAATTTAAAAAAAAAATCAAACAAATGCTATCACCAGATTCATCCCCTTACACTGACAAAACACTCCACAGCTCTGAACCTGCAGTCAAGAATTCACATCCCATCTCCAAATCCCATGTTGATCCCTTCAGCTTCACTTCCTGGGATTCAATACCCTTCAGAGCAACTACAAAGCTGAGGTTCAGACATCTCACTACTACTCCCAGCAATCCTGAAGGGAGACCTGCAGGCCAGGCAACTCACCTCAGTCTACTACAGCTACAAGTGGGACTGATGAAAGGGGGTGTGTACCCACACGTGGCCTGAAGCCTTGCCCTTTTCCTCTGCAAGAAGAGCACATGCAAGTCATAGGAGTCGTGGAGGTTAGTCCTAGTAAGGTGTAGCCAATGTCTGAATCCAGGAAAGACCACTCTGTGGGTTCAAACCCTGTTTCTTTCCCCCCTGACCCTGGGGGTCCTGGTTGGACATCAAGCTGAACATGAGCCAGCAGTGGGTCCTTGTCACAAAGAAGGCTAATGGTATCTTGGGATGCATTAGGCAGAGTATTGCCAGCAGGTCAAGGGAAGTGATCCTTCCCTTCTACTCAGCACTGGTGAGGCCACACTTGGAGTGCCGGGTCCAGTTCTAGGCTCCACAATACAACAGAGACATCAACATACTGGAGAGAGTCCAACAAAGGGCCATAAAGATGATTAAGGGACTGGAGTACCTCACGTATGAGGGAAGGCTGAGAAATCTGGGACTGTTCTGCCTGGAGCAGAGAAGGTTCAGGGGCATCTTACCAACATATATAAATACTTGAATGGAAGGTGTTGAGAAGATGAGCCAGCTTCTTTTCAGTCATGCCCAGTGAAAGGACAAGGGTCAATGGGCACAAACAGAAACACAGGTGCTGAACATAAGGGAGCACTTTTTTGCTGTGAGGGTGACTGGCACAGGTTGTCCACAGAGGTTGTGAAGTCTCCACCTTTGGAGGCATTCCAAAGTCATCAGGACATGGTTCTGGGCAACCAGCTCTAAGCGGCCCTGCTTGAGCCCCTCTGTGGGGGGACAAGATGACCTCCAGATGTCCCTTCCAACGTCAACCACCCTGTGATACATCTCACTATTCTTGCTCATTCCAAAGCTGAAAAATGGAAATCACACCCTTAGACACTTCACTTTGAGTTACTTCAAGAAAAAAACAACTTTGGTGCCTGATGCTGAGAGCTGCTGCATGCATTCAGGGCTCTGCTGAGTAGGACAAAAGGTTATGTGGGTGCAATAGCCCACTTTCACTGACCTACAGGCTCACGACTTCACCTATACAAGTGCTATTAGGAATTGCACAAGCCTTAGCAAATGGCAAGGAAGAACAAGATCCTGCCTTGGTCTCTTGCACTACTATGCTGGGCAGTAGCAAGCTGAAAGTTAGTTAGACCCAAGACATGCACCATGAGTACTACATGTACGACTACAGTGGTACTACCATGAATACTACTACAGGAGTACCAGAACTGGAAAGAGAATCAGCCAGGCCTCAGAAAGGTATTTTTTCAGGCTCCTCTGACCTACCTGGAAGAATTCACCTTTCCTATGCTAGGTGATTTACACACGATCACATGTAACTTATATAGAGCAATGCCCTTTACTACAGGACTTCACAAACATTAAAAGTGTTTGAGTGTCTAAAATTATATATTCCAGAAGCAGTGCAAGCCATACGAAGCCAAACTTTCCATTGTCTTCCATCTCCAGCAGCCACTTAAACCAGGACAAAACAGAAGTATCTACACTAACTTCACACATGTTATGAATGAAAATTAAGTCTAGTAAGGACTGTAAGACAGTAATGATTATTCTGAACAATAAATTGTTTGTGCTCAATGCTCATTTTTTCCTCATTTGTCATTTAAATGCTTATGTAACCAGTGATAGCAACATACCAGAGTTCTCATTAAACAGGAGTAACTTCCTCTTCAAACCTGAGCAAGAAGAAAAGTCAACAGGCTAGTGAACTAAACAGAGGTTATAAAGAAACACAGCCCTCTACACACACCCACTGCCCCTAACCATTGGTTAAGAAGAGTTTTTAAAACGCAAATTAGATCTCCAGATAGTAACAAATCATTACAACTAGAACACCTTTCAGGCCAGTACTTTAATTTGAAGATGACATAGTTTAATGTTGGTGCTATAAAACATCAGTGCTGTTTTCAACTTGCAGTGCTGCTTTCCCATCAGATTTACTGCAACGGAATTGAACCAGAGTTATAAAGAGCATGAGTAGTTAAAGAAATTCTATTTGGCCCTGGAAATAGTTTCAGAATGGACAATTAAACCCATTTTTCCAGCAACTTGCAGAGTCTCAGCAGTCAGTGTTGTAATTTGTTGTAAAGTCTACCACACATGAAATATCGTGGCTATCAGCTTCCAGCTTTTTAATGGTGTGATGCCGACCAGTAGAGCTCTTTAATAAAGCAAAGCATAAAAAGACCAAAAAAGAGAACATTTTTCATTTTCATTTTTCAAAACTAAAAAATCCTCATCCTCCTGAGATGAAAGGCACCACTAGGAGGACTTTTATATTAATTGTCTATGATACGCAAATCAAACATTCCTACAGGAAAATGCTAATCTCAAAGTGACATTAATATAAGCATAACTTAATGACACCAAGTAGGACTGCATACAGATCAAACAAGACTTTCAATAAGTTTTCTTCAGTGGTTTGGCTGTGGGACAGAAACATCTGACACTTGTTTTTTTTAAAATCTGGAAGAAGCATTTTATTCCTCCCTGACATAACCTCTGCTCTCCTAACGAGGGGTTATACTTCTCTCACTGCACACTTTCTTTCACCTGGAGTAAACACAAGACATATTGTGAATTTCTATAAAGCACCCAGAGCAGACAGCTCCTAATCTCAGTTGTCACGTCTACATATTATCACAATGGAAAACAGGAAGCAATGTTCCAAAAGGGAAACACAAAGCCTGGTGTATGAGGAATTCTTATACATATACACACACACATATAGATATAGTACATTTATACGTGTGTGTACCTAATACTACAGAGGCAGAATGAACCCACATTCTTCCTGCTTCCAAGCCTGAAACTCTCAGTAGCAACAGATGAAGAAATTCAACAGGAGAGAACACAAGAGGGAACACCAGCCTGAATTAGTGTGCACAGTCATGCCATGTGTTGGTGTCACACTGGAGGGTCACACTGTAAGTCTGCAGACTGGGAAAGACATTTGAGGTAGACTGTAAGGGGAAAGGTTTTCATTGTAACTGACAAGCTGTTATAATCAGGACTATCCAATTGGGCAGATACTACTTTAGAAATATTTACTACATACACTCTGGAGCCCATGTAGTTAACATAATTGAGTCAGATTTTTGTAACAATTTAAATTTAGAATAGCTCCAAGCCACACCAGATTAACAGATCAGAATCTATCCTTTTATAACTGCCACATTCAGCAGCTTGTTCAATATCTTGCCTTACATACAGAACTTCTGACAGCACACCACCTTTCATCTTCTATTGTCGGCTCCAGCTGAAGGATGGGTCATACAGAAGTCCCTCAGCTGAACCTTTACCACCCAGAGTTAGTCAGGTGGCCTACAAAGCCACCTCTGCCTACTGATGGAAAATACCATCAAACACCAGTATTTCCCAGTTGGGTTTGAAGGTTACCTATTGTCAAGCACTGCAATAGTCAGGCATGATGCTGAAAACTGAAATAGCCGTGACCTGTGTGGAATGGAAAGAAACGAAACACAGCTCTCATTTTCAGGGCTTCAGCTCTCCCACAACAGATTCCACCCTCCCTCCGCCTTCGGTTCAGATGTTTAAATTCTTTTAAGTGCAGCATCTTGGATTGCCCTAGAGCTACTTCTGAATTTCATCTGATGTTGGAGGGGCTTCACTATTCAAAGGGCACATTATCAACTCCTGACATCCAGGGAGAACACTGTGCTTGGAGAATTTTCATTCTCCATATCAGGACAAAAAACACAGTCACAAGTATCCTGAGAGAAAAAAATTTTACATAGCAGTCCCCATGTATGTATTCAAGGCTCTGACTGCTTGGTGTCTCCAGCTATGTATTGTGGAATCTAAATTTATCATTAAAAGCCATAACCTTTAGCTAAAGAAAATCCAAAGATCAAAAGAGCAAAGCAAAGGGATGATAAATTCAATACAACATTCTGTATAACATCAGACATGAATTTTGGTCTGCACCTCCTGCAACCAGGGGGTTGACTGAAAATGAGGCTTCCAATGCAGATATTAAACAATCACCAAGTAATCGACGAAGATCAGCTCTTACAAATGCACTTAGTTGCAACTTGTCCATCTTCAGTACTCAGCACAGGATTTTGTCATGTTTAGAAAAGGCAGTGCACCTTGAACACAGCCATAAGATTCCCTCACGTAGCATACATGCACGTACACCAGTCATGCCCCTGGTTACAGATATGCACAACACAAGCAGAAAGTAACATGATAGCATCTGCCTGCGTCCGCGGGATGTGGAAAGCTCCCACTCACTCAGTGAAATATTAGAACAGATGACAGCATCAGTTAATTTGAAACATTTAACTGCCTAAGCATTAGTACGTGGCTACCATACTTACTCCTTAAAACTATTCTCTCCTTGACTGTTCCATTTTTCAAGGGTCAAAGGTACCAATTTAACCCAATAGAGAACGAATAAAACCAATCTACTAATCTACAGAAAATGTAAGTGATAAAACTAATTCACTGTCCTATTTCAGAATACTGGAACACTTATTTTTAAAACTAACTGCACAGATTCAAAAATCTCTTATTTACTGTGACATACAAATACCAGGATCTACTCAGGCTTAGATTCTAGTTTTCTATGGACCATAAAAACACTGGCCATAGTATTAAAAACTGAAGGCAAACACCAAGACGAGGAGGAACCAAGGAACAAGAGAAACTACTGCAGCCAGTTTGACACTTATCAAAGCAAACTATAAGTCAAAGCACTGTCAGCACAATTTTTTTTAGGCATTGAGGCTAAGTGTTTCAAGGCCAAAAATCAGAAAACGGCTAGAAGTTGCATTTGGTTGAGTTACTAGAAAAACTGTTTTGCAGAGAATTTGCAAGGGAGACTTTTGTGAAGTTCATGGTCTTGCTGGAGGGTGCGGTAAGGGCTTTGCAATGACTATGTGACTTGAGTGCTGTCCATACTAGTGCTGGGGAAGCTGAGATGAGGCTTTACAAATTTCATGCATTAACTTTAGTCTTTGCAAGACTCTTCCATTCAGAATATTTGTTCTTGACAATCCCTTCCTCCCCCCATGGGGATAAAGATTTTTGTCAAAGGCTGAGTTTGTTCTGTGAGTCCATAATAAAATGCTGGCTGCCTTGTATCATGTACAATACAGATATACACTCATACTGTGAACCATGAGAGAGTTTCCATCAGAGACAGGGCCTCATCTTAGTAGACACAGCAGAAAATGCTTAAACAGTCCATTGCTTGCTGTTTCAGTGTGCTCCATAACTGAATTCCCCTTCCTCCCACTTTACATTCACTGCTCATTTTCTTTCTAAGCTGATCATGCTAATGGTGTTTAAAGTCATATCACATTTTTCACCCTTGACTGTTTGTGTGGGTTTGAAATTAGACAAAGAATCTCTCGCACTTTAAGAATATTTTATTTCTCTTATCTTAGCATCCATTAGGAGTGTGATAAAGTAGACTACTATCAGCACTTTCCTTAATATTTAGATGAGATCATTTTGACTGGCAAGGCAGAAGCAGAACTTTCAGATGAGATCATTAAAAATGACACTGTTGAATGCCAAGGAAATCCATTCTCAACAGGTCTCATTATCACACAGGCTATGGACTATCATGAGCAAATCTAAACTACATACATTGCCAGCTTTCCTTTTAATAACCTAGAGACTGACTTGTCCCTTAGCTCATGCTTTCCTACCAAAGTGCTCTATTTTTCCAATGAAATCCTACCTTACCCCAGAATTATGCCCATCTCTGGCCTCGAACCTTCAATCCATTATTACTTTTAGTTACTTCAGCAATCTGAAATGTGTTAGACTGACAGTCCTTTAGAATCAGCCTAATACATCGTTGTTTAGGTGCATGATAGATAAATAATCATTAGAGTTAGGTTTAGCCTCAGCTATATTCTGAAATGTTATCTTCTGAGATAGATTCTCTACAGGCCTTCTGTTCAATGGATTCTTAGAAACCCACAGAAACAATGTGAACAGAGTAAAAGCAAAGCAAAACACAAATAGTGTGCAGTCCATAGGGTGAGTTCAGTTTGTGCATGCATTAAACAAACTGAAAGACAAAGCTTAATGAAAATTGATGTTATGTGAAGGCTGCACAATTCCTTCACCCTCTTAAACCCAATGGAGATGAGCACCTGCCATTCTCACCGCAGTCTGTGATAACCACTTGCATGCACATGTGCAAAGTAGCACTGCATACAGCAGACATCACTTCAATGTGTTAGCACCACAGCTGAAGCACGAGGTTATCCAGGATGATGAGGAAAACATATCATGTGAGAAAGTTTAATATTGTCAGGTACAGCAGGGACCAGGACAGAGATTACAAATTCAGCCTTATCTTTGTCACTTCCCCAGTGCTTTTGACAGCCCTTAAAATAGCAGTCTTTGGCGAGAAATGTAAGTCTTCACCTCTACAGAAAGAAAAGCATTGATATTTTATTACCGATGTGCTTTCCTACAAAAGGTGAAAGAATGTCATGGTAGATCTAAATATATTCTGCATGTAATACAATAGCCGTGCCATTGTACATTTTATGACTTAAGAACAGTTTTCAGCAAAATTACTTCTCAACTATCACATTTTTCTTTATAAGGAAAGAGCTGAAAACAATGTGCCTGCCCTTACATAAGTGTAACTGATAAGAAATACTGTATACAGAAAAGAATTTGTTGAAAAAACTTTTTAAACACTTTAAAATATAAATACCATTAAAGTATGACACTTTGTCTTACTTTGTAGTGGTACGATTGTGTCAGAGAAAATGAACTCCTTTCCAATTTATTTATTTACTAGTACCTTAGCAGATTTTAATTTCATGACACCAACAGACCTGCACCTAAAAATGATAAAAGCACATCCATTCGGCTTCTCACGCTAGCTTATTCTAATGCATATGAGGGCAATTACTTCCTGACAACTCTCTGATGAATAACTGTGCTCTTTGCTAAGCTTGTCACATTGATCACTGGCCAGCAATACAATTAATAAAGTATTGCTGTCCACATAACACATTAATAACCAGTCTGAACTAGAGGTGGCAAGTCTGATAGATCCAGTGCATTTTAATCTTTCATACCCTGCCAGCTCAGAAGATTAAAGGAAATCTCCAAGACAATCTCCACATGCCAGCACCGGGTTCCATGACATCCCAGCCAGGGTTACAAACTTAAGACCTAATACTTCCTTAATGCAACTCAGCTGGATATTTCAAGCTTCACTTCCAAATGTTGCACTGCCCTGTGGCCAAAACGTTATTTATTTATTTCTCCTTCCTATTTATACTTCTGAAAGGTAGAATTGATTAAAGTTGTCAGTTCAACCAGAATTCATTAGAAAATAATGGCTATAAATTCAGTGCACTCTGAAGTGTTGCTTAATAATTCCATAACATTTAGAATGGAAACAATCAATCTAGGAAAGGTCCCACCTCTTCAATATAGTAAAGGATGTATTAAAGCTTGATCATGAGCAGCAAGTCTGGAGCTTTCCCCCAACATTTACACTAATTTTAATTGCTGCTTTTAGAGTTGTGCCAACAAACAGGCTTTAAGCAGAACATTTTTTTGATATCTAGGATATATTATGATCTGTTCTTTTAGTCAAGTCCTTAAAAGACAGCAAGTTTATTTGGTAGGAAAATATTTTAAAGAACCTCAAGGAGCTGCTCTGTCATCCTTGGAAATATCTGTGCTTCCATTTTACTTTATGAGAAAATTCCAGTTACATCTCAGACCTTGGACCAACACTCACAATACTCACACCAGCTTCTTTCCTATTGTCCGTCCTCAGCTTTCCCTAGCTTCCAGTCACTTAAGGCTGATCTTTCCTGGCAGCCACAAGGAAACATGGTGGAGTAGAGATTCACCACTATGATCAAATAATCATCCTTCAATTGCACTAGCTTTACTAAGCAGAAGCAATACAGAGGAATCAAGGCAACATAAAAATGCACAGTCTCTCTTCTTTTAGAGACATGAAAGGCAGGGAAAATGCTTGAAAGCACCTCACTAGTTCTAATCACTACTTGTGATTAGACTAGTTAAACAGTATGAATAAGTGCTCCCAGGATCCATACCTCTACCAGAGCCCACCATGTGGAAGGGCACTGATTCATATGCTTCCAGGTACAAAATAATAACTTGTCCCACTATTACAATTATTCACCTTCAAAGGGCACTTGAAATCTTTTGCATTTCATTTCCAACTTTAGAGATGTTTTTTAATACCAATACCTGGCACACAACTGTTCTTATCCACGTAGTTCTACAGAGAAACATAAGGATCTTAACAGCTTATGAATCAGTAAAAGAATTACTAAAAGGTCACCAAAAAACCACTAGTCAAATTCAGAATATCTGATCAATCTGCTTAGTTGAAATTCCTCCTTAATTGTTTCACTAAGATGTAAAAATAAAACTTAATATGAGAATGTCAATTCCAGAGAAAATATGTAGCCATCTAAAGATTACAAAAATAACAAATATCAGAAAACATTTTCTTTCATAAAAAGATATGCCAAGTATTTGGAATTGTTTGATAGAAATTAGACAAACTGGTCATTGCCTCTGGAAAAATGAGGATATCATATCATTAAACATGGACTGAGGACGATTCCCAATACATTTGCTCAGTACTTCAAAGATGTATTTTTCAAAGTTGAAAAAAAAAATTAGCGCAATGACAAACAACATACAAACACAAGGCAAACTCAGATCTCTAAGTGATTACTATAATCCAAAGATTACAATTGCAAGATCAAAAGCATGAGTTTGACCAAAAGACAGAAAAAGCATCAAAACAGGACAAAAATTAAAGGCAGAGGGGAGTAAATAAGATATATAAAGTGCTATACCAGAATATTCACAGCCTACCAAAAACATTTAGAGGAAGATGACAACAGTATATCAATACCATGCCTACAGCATCACACCAAGCACTAGATTAAAAGCTCTTCAGTGGAGGAAAATTACAGCAGGAGAGCAGGGGAAGCTGAGGCCAAAGAGGACACAATTTATTCCAACAGTATGAGTTGTCACAAGTTATCCGCTGAAAACTCTTGGTTATCTGCCCTCAAATCAAGAGCGGTGCCTCTGCCTGGCATGCTTCGGTTGGTCACAGCGCAAATCCCACACGATGCTGGCTGGGTGCAAGTGTGGCACCAAGGCAGTATCCTCACATGCTCCGAGTTGATTCTGCTCTTGCAAACAGTGGCAGTTTGACACCTGGAGTAAATTCAGATACAGAGGGGACACCTAAGGAGGCATAATTAAACCCACTGTAGCACCTCATTAATGTAAGCATAATGCTTCTAGGAATTGAGGTAGCCTCCCTGCTTGGCACTGCACTGTATGATGCGGACCACGCATTGCTCAGATCTCTAAACAAGTCTCAAGTGAGTTAGACCTGCATTGTCCTGCAACACAGATAATTTCTTATTGCTCTCTGATTTGCAAGTCTCTGCCTGGAGGGCCAGCGGTCCTCTGTGAAGACAGGTGGAGCAAGCTATCTAACATGTTACTGCACGAAACCATTCCAACTTTCTCTCAAGTGTTTCATAAGAGCACCAGGACTGTTCAGCACACCACTTCAGGCAGAGACCAGATCACCGCTGAAGTCTCTCTGTTCCAGCTGATAAGCACAGTTCCACTGAAATATTTCCTCCTCCTTAGGTTGTCAAGGTACAGAAAGCCTTAGGATAAAGCTTCCTAGGCAACCTAAAGTGTGGCAGTCCTGTCTCAAGGTTATGGTTGACAGCAACCTGCTCAGCTGTAGAAAGAGATTTGCTGCCTATTAGACTATCTCATTGTGAGCTAAGCCCAGCTCACAGCCCAGGAACGTATTATACCCATAGGCAGTTTGCTAAAGATATTCTCAGCCTCCTAATAGCCCTTCAGTCTTCAATACTTTGCTTCACATTGCCAGGATGGAAGCTGTGCCATAGGGCTGTCTTGCTATGAGGTTTTTAATTATGCTTTATTTTGTCTTTGGTTTCAAGGGCATGTTTAACACCCTTAGGCTAACACAATGGGCTATCTTATTTGTCTATTTACATTACATTACAAAAAAAAAGTGACATAGCAGAAGCGATGTGGATTTTGGAAGCTGCTTCACATTCTGTTTTAATAGAAAAGTTTAATAACGGAATCTTGACTTTTGATAATGAAATGAAAGTTTATGAAAGTGGCATAATGTATTGGCAGTGGATTGAATCACAGTTTGCACTTAATTACAAAGGTGGCTTTCATAAGATTACCCACGCAAATTAGTTGTCTCTTTCCTATGTGTTTAAGGATTGCAGGACCAAAAGACATTTGTATTGTAAATCGTGAACAGAAAGATAGCAGCACCCAGTCATAACACCAGTTAAAATCATCTGTTAGGAGCGTGGCTAAAAACATTTTCCTTATAACACACCACTTTCCCAGCTTAATGTACCAGTTCAGCTGCAGAGATTCATCCTACCATGAAATCTAGCATGCAGCAAACTCGTTTGGGGAAAATTGTATGCATGTAAAATGTCACTAGGAAGGATATCATGGGAAACAATCTTATAATGGCCCACTAAGGATGGATAGATAAGAGCCGGCAGAAGGTATAACCGAACTGACATTTCTCTGAGATGGCAGAAGCTTCAGGAAAAAGGTATAGAAATACCTGGAAATTAATGCCTAGAGATTGTGCTATCAAGTGCTCTCAGCATAAGCAATAAGGGCAGCAAGAACTGGTGAGATAGCTTAACGATAAATGCTGGAGTTAAGAAAGGAGGAGACCATTGGTGATAACGATTTATCCATCTGCCTGGGAGTTACGCCATCAAATGAAACGTGGCAAAGACTCATATCCAGTTTTATAGAGCCTGTTCTCCTTATTTGGCCAATTCTTTTTCCAAGGGAAGAGAACAAAAATTTGACCTTAGGGAGCTAAGTACCAAGAGCAACATTTAAACACTACTCAAAGGAAGCAGTTAAAAACAGCTCTTTCCGAATGCATTTGTGCTTTCGGTTTTCTGAAAGGTCTGTTGAAGGCAGTTGTCACAGCAGGAAAGTCTCAAAACACTATCTAGCAGTCACCCTTTGACAAGTCAGAGGAAGAATTTTTTCAAGGAATCTTCAGAGGGAGAAAAGGTAGAATGCAGTGATGGCAAGTGAGATTGAACTAAATGGTAGCGTTCTACCTTCCATCCACATGTATGCTCTCTGCAAGCCCCAACTTCAACGGGTCCTATCAGCTCATCAGGAGTTTGTTGCACTGGCCCATTCAAGATTTTTTTTTTTGTAGGGACGCAATTTTTATTCAACAAAATGTGCTCACAGAAATCAAAACCAACCCACTACTACTGGAAAGGCATGGTCTTGAAAGGAGTTCATAGGCATTTTCCAGAATGCTTGGGATCAACTTTAATTGAAGCAGGCAATGAAGGAGTGGGAATATACGTTTTGAATTGATTTAGCTCTTCATTTTAATCAGTTACCATTTGTTTCAAATGGGAACACTCATGAAAACAGGATAATTGAATAGCAGAACCTTAGTCAAACATCCTTTTGCTACAGGAAAGTAACACATGACAATAACAGCAGTGATTCCCACTGAACCACTTGTCCTCTCAGTTCTGTGGCTTGAAACTGATGCTTGAGTCACCTCCAAGTCTGAGGTAGCAACTGTACTAGAATGCCTAACAATGAGCTACAAAAAACATATTTTCATAGCTGCTGTCATATGCAAAGAACTGAGAGGCAGATGGTACCTCCTCCTTGACTGGGACCTACAGTCACTAGGGCCATGTTCACAGAAAGTATTAAAATGCAGAATAAAGTACAGCATCTTTACTGCCATGGGACTCTCTACCCCAATGGTTAGACTACTCTCAACTTCAGCAGGGCTTAGTGAGGCCTGATATGAGGGATGATGTACAGGACCAGAAACAATATCCAATAACATGAAGGGATGAGAGGAGCACATGGAAGGAAAGCATATTTTTAAATAACATACTTTTAATCATCAGCTGAAGTAAATTGGTGCTAGCCTCCAAGGATTCATTCAAGTGATTTTTGGTGAGCAAATACCCTTATGGGTGACAGGAAGCTTTCTGTCTGGAAGAATTGCTCTCTAGAGGGATCACCAGAAAAATGCTTTCAGGAGTCTGTTGCAACTCCTGCTTTGGGACATGCTGGTGATGGCCTGAACAGCCAGACATGTTAGCTCAGCACCTAGAACATGAGAAGATGTGAGCAAAACCCAAGGTCAGTCAGGTACCCGGTTAGGTAGATGCTGCCTGAGATCTTTCCCTCAGTGTCTTGGGAAGACAGAGGCTGTGGGCAATGTAAGGAACAGAACATTTTGAAAGGAGGAGAGAAACTCAAAAGGCCGGTGATGCGTACTATTCACTGAACCTCTGTTAATGACTGGGGAATGAAGAAGAAAACTAAACTAAGATGACAAAAGCCACAACGTGCAAGCACAAGGGGCATGTGGTGGTCATAGATAGAATTGTCTATGCTGTCTTCC
>NW_009605360.1:91854-103294 GCF_000690535.1 Cariama cristata | reverse complement strand
AATAAATGCTCTACATTTAGTGCCAATGACTCACTATCAATTGTGATAAGTTTATGTACACTGCTTAGTATTTTATACAGTTGCCTAATAAATGCTCTACATTTAGTGCCAATGACTCACTATCAATTGTGATAAGTTTATGTACACTGCTTAGTATTTTATACAGTTGCCTTGTGTGCTGGTTTTGGTTGGGGTAGAGTTAACTTTCTTCATAGTAGTTGGTATGGGTCTGTGTTTTGGATTTGTGCTGGAAACAGCATTGATCACAGAGGGATGTCTTAGCTATTGCTGAGCAGGGCTAACCCAGCGCCAGGGCCTTTTCTGCCTCTCACACTGCCCCACCAGTGAGGAGGCTGGAGGGGCACAAGACGGGACACAGTCAGGACAGCTGACCCCAACTGACCAACAGGATATTCCATGCCATACGACATCATGCTCAGCATATAAAGCTGGGGGAAGAAGGAGGAAGAGAGGGACATGCAGAGTTACAGCATTTATCTTCCCAAGTAACCATTACACATGATGAAGTCCTGCTTTCCTGGAGATGGCTGAACACCTGCCTGCCCATGGGAAGTGGGGAATGAATTCCTTGGTTTGGTTTGCTTGAATGTGCAGCTTTTGCTTTACCTATTAAACTGTCTTTATCTCAACGCACGAGTTTTCTCACCTTCACCCTTCTGATTTTCTCCTTGTTTTCACTTGTTTGTCTTTGTCTTGTCCCATAGAGTACCACAGCATTGCAGGGACCTTTTCAGTACGTGGCCTAAAATATGACAGCACCTCACTACAATGCATTGGGTCAAAGCTGTGACCTGCTCTGTTTTTTCCATTGCTTTGCTCATGTTGCCCTGTTTTATACCTTTGCTTAAACAGCCTAAGGCACTATGGAAGCACTGCAGTCAGGAGAAAAAAAAAAACAATACAGATAAATTTTCTTTCAAACAAAATGGATACAGTACTATTTTCAAGAGTGCAGGGGTAAAAATCAGAGCGAAACTTTTTGGTTGTTTGATAAAAAAACACCTAAGAATACCTACAGTATATGTATTTTTTTGAACAACTCAGCAGTTACGAGCTGACTGTAGGCAGACAGCAGCTGATCCCATCTCTTTGCTTGTGTCCTGAAAGTCAAAGTGCAAAAAAATAAGAAACCGAAAACAACTCTAAAAAGTTCCTTTGATAGTCTAACAGTGTGCTTGGATAGCTGTCCAGAGTGACAGGATATATACGTGTCCATATAACTGCACAGTCTGCCCAGTACATATAACTCATCAGAAAAATACAAGAATGAAAGGGTAGTGTGTAAATCATGAGCACAGATAACTACATTGTTAAAGTAGATAATTAAAGCAGGAAAAAAAGCAAGAAAATAAGGTAGACTGATATTTGGACAGAATGTTCAAGTATCACCACTGATCAGCAGTACGGGTTTTTTTCAGCAGGTTCCTTCCCCCTGCACTTCAGCTTAATGGTATCTGATGGTGAAGGGTCAGACACTTCACCTACAGAGAGATGCATGCGAAGGGGACTGTAAGGATGCTGATTACACTGCAAGACGGTGTCCTTGAAAACTTAAGAGATATTTGTTTTTCTTTAAGTGCCAAACTAGGATTTAACTCCCAGGGTTCTTGCAAGTCAACATGACTGACTCATACCTTAACCTAAAAATCTTGCTCTTTGACAAATTTTAGATATTCGCATTTTGGGAGGACCATCTGCCAAGACAACAAAATTCAAGTAATTAAATATGAAGTTGAAGTTACAGATTTCTTTCATTTGAGAGAAAAAACCTCATAGATATGAAATCAATAAAACCAAAACAGAATGAGTGAAAAAAGTCAGTCTCAACAACTAACAGCTGAGATCTAGCACTTAATTCTGCTGCCCTATTAATCATTTAATTAATGAGTAGTCTTTGGAATAGCCGGAGTCACCTCTACCTGCCAGCACGCCATGGTCCAGCAAACCCCCAAATACCAATACCCAGCCCAGAGCCACAGATTATTGCTGCTCAGTCCACATGTAGAGACAGCAAGGAAAGCTTGTCTTATGGATGGAGCCTTTGTTCCTTACCCAAATGGAGCAAATCCAATACCCAGAATCCACTATCAGTTTAGAGGTTTTTCTATCACTATTTTTAACTTTTTAACGCTATTGTTAACACTTGTTCCCTATAAATACATTCACGAGCACTATTTAGAAGTCACTTCTTTGTTCAAGAAAATGGAACACAACAGCAGGAAGTCATTATGCAGTAACACACTACGGCAAACTATATGTAAAGGAAACATGCCAAAACTAGTTTTTCCTCCTTTTCTGTAAGGCATCAATTTTTTTTCTTAAGCTGTCTCACTGGAAGGCTTACATGAGTATACAGTAAAGAGACAAAAATCTTCACCTTATTTTCTGCTCTTTCAGGCTGTCATCAGCTTCACTGCCATGACACCACCTTTCCTCTTATGTCACTTTGTGAATAGCCAGCTGTGTCACACACTTCAGGCTCGAGTGGCTAGGCACAGCAGCCCAGCATCACGTCCGTGGGTTCGAGCCCTGGTGCCCTTCGTGAGGAAAGGAGACCCGACTGCAGCACTGCAGAAGACATTTTTCCTCTTCTTTCCCAGGGCTGTACCCATCAGAATCCACAGGTTTTACTTTGTCTCTTCCATATGTGGCTTTCCTCTCCAATTTATCATTCACATAATAGAAACATGCCCCTAAACTAAATATCTCAAGTCAGGTAAGGTAATGCAACACAAATACAAGTTGTCTTTATCTTCCTAGGGCCACACAACGTGTAAGAAGTTTTTATAGCTCCAGATGTCTATATTATTGAATTTAAAATAGAAGCAGCATTATTTCTAGTTCCACTGGACAACTGACTTGATGTGATATATCCTCACAGGAAACACTGTTTTTCAAAAAGAACATTTTCACTTCAGTCTTAAAAAAAAAAAATTACACACGAAAACCCACACTGATAAAAATCTGGTTTGAGGCCCTGCAACATAAATTAAGTTCACACAGCAGGGCTTTCATTGTAATAATTTAACTTGTCAGTTCACATCATTGACTGACTGGAAGAATTCATGGGGCTTAACTGATCAATATTATAAATGGTTTGGATGGCTCTGCAGGAATAGCCCAGTCTTAATTTGAGGTCAGTTCTTATTCCTTTTAAGTCTCATTAGCAAGAGCCAACATAAATCCAGAGATGGGAGGACAAAAGCAGAAAGCTTTGTATCAACAGCAAGGCCAGCATGACAAAGCAAAAGAATGCCATGTTCAGTTGAATTGCAGGCATCCTACTGCAATCTCTTCCAGGTCTTCGGCAAGGAACAGAAAAAGCATATGGAATCACTGGCGATCAGGAGGAACAGTCCTACTTTCTAAGAACTCTAGAAATTCTTTAGTTTGAATTGAAGATGAAAATCAACCACATGCGTACCAGATCAAATTCTCAGCTGGCACAAAAAGGCTTCATTCTAATGAATTCTGCAGAGAAGGCCAACTTCCATTAACTGAGATGTTGAAACAGCAGACTTAAACTGTTGCTCTTTACCTTTCACTTTCTCAAGCAACTCCCTGAATGCCTGTCCCATCTCGGGACTTTGTACAACATACTGCAGAAACACAAGCCAATTTTGCATGAGATGACTACCACCAGGAGCAGTGCAGTAACACCAATTTGGCACAGAGCCACTGACAAGCCCTGTCTCTAAGTCCAGCCGCACAGACTTATCCCTGAAGACCCAGCCTCACACGCTGGAAAGCAGTGCAGCTTTAGGGAAGGCAGAGCTACACAGACTGTGCAAACTGGGGCCCACTGCCCTACTACCAGCTTTTCTTCAGAGGAGGAGCAGTTTTGCCCAAAGTAGGCAGTGTGCAAGAGACTGAATAGCACTGCTTTAGTCTTTCTAGTCTCCTTCCAAACAGCTACATTTAATTGTTACCAAAGGAAAGGAACTCCCAAGGCCAAAATGTCCAATGGCTTACTGAACAACTGAGGATAGCAACAATAGGTGAATTCCACTAGTTCACATTAGTGAGAAAACTGAAGCTGTCAGGTAATTAGTGAATGTTCTTTTTCCTCAGCCTAAGATGTCAGAAGCACCTCCGGCTGGAAAAACTCTTAGAGCTAGAACTCACGGCCTACTACCTTTACCCACACCATGCAATCATCCTTAAATGGAGTCCAAGAAGGAAAACGAACGTACTAACCAGCGGTGAATGCCGACTTGCAGGAAAAACTTACTGTGTAGCCAGATGAAGTAGCACCATATGCACCCAGGAATCAAGTTTAGGAAGGGTCATCAGCCCGCAGACAGATTCTTCTGCAGCACAGTAAAAATGGAAGAAACATGCAAAGCACTTCTACCTGAAGAGCCAGGTGGAGGCCAAGTTTGCAGGCTGATCAGCTATAAAAAGAGAACGGAACTCTATAAATTTAAAGACTAAAACCATTGCTATCTCTACAGGGAGGCAGTGAAAAGCAATAGTGCATGGTAGTGACAACATCATGTTAGAAAACTGAATGCATTCAACAATCCTCCCATTTTCCCTATTTACTTGCTCTCTCAACATACCTGAAAACAAAAGATCTGCCTCACAGCTGAGAGAGCTCCTCAGAGAACATGTCCTGAGCCTGATTAAAACACAGTTGAACAGGATGTAAAGAATTACTTCCACAGACTGTTATTCAGATGCATAGGCAACATTAACCAATGGTTACAAAAGTTGCTGAGCTTCAAAGGAAGAGAGATTCCTTAAAAGCGTAACAGGGCATCAGCTGCAGCTACTCGCATCCAAGAGAATTTTGTAAGCATCCCTGCATCCAAGCTCTTGATTTTCCAGTGGCCAAGACCGAGTTAACATTTGAACAAGGCGGCCATGGAAGCATTAAAAAAAATCTTTTAACTTTTGTAATTCCGTATGTAACAGAAGCACATTCAAGATATGCTTCAAGGTGCCTGCTTCCAATTTCAACTATGATAGACTGTTTACTCCATTTCATCTGTTGCAGCAGACCAGCTGTCAAGCTACAGAAAGATTGCTGAAGCCAGTTCTGAAATATCACTTTGCCCAGCTAAATCAAACATCATTTGTTTTCTGAAGTAAGGCTGATGAAATAATTTTGATGATCAGAGTGGCTAGTGCTGTAAATGAGCATAGTTTCAGTCCTTGACATTACAAATGTGGCTTCACCCCACAACAGCATACACAGCTCAAGGAGCATGTGATTTTTCGACTATGCAAGGACAAAAACCAAAGCGTACATCTTACAGGTGGCGCAGAAAGAACACTGCGAAAGCTAGATCTTCGCAACATTCAGATTGGTACCGTTTTCACTTAGATAACAATCAATGCTTTGATAATTAACTTTGGACCACCACTATATTCATATACTTAGAGACGTCAGTTTCTATGCTAAATTATTTCCCTTATTAACACAATATCTACATCTGACAATCTATTTCTGCTGTGTTTATCACCACAAAGGCCATCCCAGTCACAGCTTATCCACACTGTACGCTCAGCCTTTACTGATATCTATACACAAACTCTTTTCCTCATACAATAGATTCACAAAAATGTATATTATTCCCTCCTACTAAGTGTTAAAACACTTGCTCCAAATTTGAACTCTGTTGTGGAAAGCCCCATTAGATACCTGCTGCGACGTCTTTTGTAATAGAGGGGGAAGAAAAAAGTTGGCTTTTTCATTAGAAATATCCCATATCCATAGCTTTCATCTTGGTTTTATTGCATGAGTAACTAAAGAATGGCTCAAAGGAGACATGTGGCAACGTAAAACAGCTAAGTGTCTCCTTGCTAGTACTCCCAAAACTACAGGACAACTCTGATAGTAAGACCGCTCGCAGTTTAAAAGCAGTGTGATTATATGGATCAAATGTAATCAAACCCCTGGCAGGACAATTTTCATTCTGAACCACTTCAAACCCAGACACTGCTTCTTTTTCAAGATACTGTACTATCCATCAAGTACTAATGTGTTCTGTCTGATATTCCCAGCTTTATTCCTTACATACAGCTAGCACCACTATGTTCTTAGGAGGACTCATTGATGCAGGTGTTAATATTTACTCTATCATCTCCACATAATGGTGCTGAGGTATAGATTTAGCCCTAGTTTTATTCACCAACAGTAAAAATACCATTTACTTGAATTCCTTTTCAATGAACAATACATCTTTTGCAAGTTCCTATTCAGCACATTGTCCTTAAAGTCATAAAACAGAGACGGTAACAAATCAACAGCATCTAATCGAAGTATGGCTCAGTTCTGTGCTTTTGATTAAAGGAAAATGAACTAGTTAGCAGCCAACTAGTTTTAGTTATGCTATCAAACATCACTAAACAGACTTCATCTTTCAATACAGTAAACCAGACCCAATAAAACACTTAAAAGATACGCTAGTACAAAAAATAAAAATTCCGTTCATTAAGTTCTATGGTATAATCTGAAAATAAAGTAGTTCTACAGATAATTACCAAATTTCCATATTTATAAGAAGATGGCACACATGGGATAATAACAAAAATGGAAGTACCACTTTCCTATTAATATGGAAATTCAGAAATTATTGGAGTTATCTGTTATAAATCAACCTTTTCATTTTCTGCTGATGGAAATGCCATTTATGCACCACATTAAATTCCAAAATTCCTAATGCGTCTCCCTTTTACTTTGATAAATCAGTGTAATGGTTGTCCAGTTTATCTTCAATCTCAGCAGAAGTTCTGCTCTTAGATTAAAAATGGGCCAAATCAATACTTGGTGCAATACCACTAAAGGTTTTGGAATTAGAACAAGGAAAGATTTGCTCTCACAACCTTGTTATTTGCTTAGTTCAGCAGCCCAGAACAGATGCTGCACAACCATGAGGTAGCTGCATTATTCACTTAAACTGACCAAAGCATGCCATGGGATTCTGAGGTAAAATTTCACGTGCTTACATTGTAGGAATAACTTAGTGGAAACTGTCAAGAGCAAGAGATATTTCAAGGATTTGCTTTCATAACAATAATCACACACTGCTTGATACTCAGGGTCATGCTAGCCTACCCTCTTCCACAGAGAAGTGCAGCAGTGGATGCCTTCTTGTGGAGCAGAAGAGCTCCGTCTATCATTATCTAGCAACCAGTCTGTAGATGTTGAAAACACAGTGTATTTTCAAGTGTTGTCCCCCTAAAGACATTCTTCCTCTTTCGAAAAGTGGTTACAGTTCCGCAGCGCCTCTAGAAGACATGGCAGTTGACCTGAGATAATAGCTTATACCAGGACCCAACATGGGTCTCCTGCTTGTCAATGAACTTAACGCAAAAAGTTCTCTAACAGAAAGGGTAATCGTTATTTTGATGCTTAGTGTTGTTCCCTCAGTTTCTCCATGTATAGAACTTTTGCTTTCTCAAATGAACATCAGAACCTATCTGGCTTAGTAGTTTGCTGCTCTAAATTAAGGTTGATACTCAGCTTATTGACATCATGCTTATATTTAGCTATTCATAAGGTGAACCACAAATAGGGCAACAAAAAGCTCAGAAGTTCAGGCTTCCCAATGGGGTTTTGCATACATGAAATAACATCTCTCCCAAGCCAATGCTACTTTAATCAAATCTTGGAAGAGAATCCCATCAGGCCTTTTCAGGTACTACCTGCTTGCTGCACAGCTTCTCAGTCAGTTGTCCAGAACAGCATTAGAAAAGCACCACAGTGTTGGAAGCAGCAGCAACCATATATGAGCAATAATGCCCTTCCCCATTTTTCTGTAGCACTAATTCACCCATAAAAGGTGAAATGCTGAAGCTGCATCCATCAACATCAGCTCCACAAAACTGCCTCTATGGGGGACTTTTTCACCCTGAAAAAGTCAAACATGCTGCTTGACTACTGAGCAATAGGGCCTTGGGAAGCATGACCAAGGAAAGACGGCTCTCACCTGTTATGAGGATAAAATAATTCTTCCCAGCAAATCAACTAGAAGAAAATTTGACTTTTATCCTGTGCATCAGTAAGTTCTAAGTGCATCCCAAAATCTTTACAGGACCCTCAGTCTACCTGCTCAGAAACAGAGCTCTTCATCAACATTTCCTTCTCCTTCCAGATTCCAGTCTCTTCTGCATAGTCCACCCAGCACAGAGATGGGACAGAAGACCTAAGAGTGCTTTACAGGATTGTACAGATACATTCTCCCAACTAAACCAGTTCCACAGGCAAGGCTGCAAACAATATCAAAGCCCAACCAGCCACATGCTTGTCACCACTCCATACCTAGGTCAATGATCCCATGAGTACCCTTTATACTTTTCCTTATCACACTGGATATGTTTTAACTGACTTCGAGTTCAACGATTACCTTTCTCCAAAGTCACTTCAAATGCTTTTAAAGCAATGGTCACATTTGGAGAATGGAAGGTTTAGAAAAATCACTCCTGTGCAGGTTAACGAGGAGCATAAGCCCTGCTGATACATCCTGCTCACTGTGCTGCTCTGCATCCTGAGCCAGGGAGAACCCTGAGCCACAATTAACATGGTTTCCCCTCCTACCACAGCACTCTACAGAAAAGCATATGCCAGAGCTTAAAGGTCAAACAGAAAAAAATTGCAGGATGATGACATGAATAATTTGTTTCAGTATTTTAGTAACATTGGTTTGTTGTGATTATTGCTAGAAACTCCTTTCATATTTACAATTGTGATCTTTTTAACATCTGAATAATTTATATCCAGTGATCAGTGATGCCTGGGTCAGAAAATCAGGAAAATTAGCTCCTCTAGTGTTCCATGACTTTAAGAGAACATATTTTCCTACCCAATTACATTATTTCTCTGTGGTTTGCATTTTGGGTAAACAATTACCATGCCAAGAGATTCTGAACATCCATCTTGAACAGGAGCAGCAAGATGATCCGCACTTAAGATGCAGCTGTAAAGACATGCCAATAGATTCCACTCTCCTTACGAGAATCCAGAAAATGTCATGAAGATGAGAATTGTATTTTTTGTCACGGTACCAATTGATACTGTGCTGCAGTTTCAAAAAAACCCACAAACAAAAAAACCAGAGACTTTGTCTATATGCACAGCAGCTCTTTAGCACATTACGCAATGAACTGAAGAAAGAGAAAGAACTAAGGAAGAAATTACACCTTGTGATACTCACTCGGACTGTACACAGCCATTACAGACAACAGGGATCCTGAAGGAGAATTTCAAGGGAAGCCTTGTAACTTCACAGATCTCAGAACAAGTGGTGTTCTAGGAATACTGCAAGACAAATCAGCAGACAGATAGGAGACTGGTAGCACTAAAACTGAAAAGTAGAAAATTTGGGAAGGAAAGTTTTATAAAAGGGCTTTAAAGCCTGGGGCAAATACCAAAGGATCTTTTACTAGCCATCCCATGGGCTGACATCCTCCTACAAACTCTCTTAGGTAGAGATGAATATGCCCAATACTTCCAAAAAACTGCAATCAACAAGTTCAATTCAGTTTGAAGACAAGATAACAGAAATCAGTGATTTCAATTTAACATTAGGCATGTTTGACAGACTCGCTTTTGCACAGGAAAGGTGATCTACCTAAACAGAGGCTAATTTAATCATGCTGCAGCCAGGGCAAGCAACGCTGGAGGGGATCTTTTCTTAAGAAATGGCAGTATCTGAAATGAAGTTGACAGCAATGCACATAAGGGACTCGGCAAAAATGCCTATTCCAGCCTAGAGCTGTAATATAAAGGCTTCCACTAAGCAGCTCAAATCCAGTGCGTGCACTGCATTACAATTCAGCTCCTGCAATACCAAGACAGGTACAGAGACAAACTGACCTCCAGGGATCTCTTGCAGGCACAGTGCTTCAGACAAGGTAGAATCTTCCAAGATCCATCAAGGTGTTTGAAAAGAAAAAACAATTTAAAAAAATCCCAGGTCTCCTTCCTTCCCTACCCACACAGAAAACTAGCACAAGGTTGATGAATAGTACCTCACAAAACCACCACCTCAGCAATATCCCCCACTCCCAACCAAGCGGCAGATCCGAGTCCATGCTAATGCCCTCCTTTCAGGTAAAGGCACAGACAACAGTTGTACTGGCTGGGACCAGGCTCCTCTCAGTCAAAATGATGCGTAAAACTCCCTTTTGACTTGTTCCTCACAGATATATCTAGAGTCTCTTCCCTTTCTGCTAGGCTTAGGCTAAACCTCAGTTGCAGATTCTGGAAGGCACTTGCCCAGTTAACACTGGATTGCTTTGCAACAACAAGGCATTATGAACAGGCCAACCCAGTTCCTAGAAGCACAATTTCCAGAGACTAACAAGCTGGAGAAAGTGCTCTCAAAAATTCCTTATACAGATATATTAGAGGAAGCATTAAGGTACAACCCTGCTACATTTGCAAAGCAGGAGAGTTTTAGCACATTGCAAAGAAAGCAGATTAAGACGCTTGTGCTTTTACAGATGAAAATCAGGAAAAAATACGCTGATCCTACACAATCTGCAATGTAACAAACAGAAAAGCAAAATACAAGATGTGTGGCCTAACAGCTGCAGTACTTTGAGCTGCCAGAACTAAGAGTTATAGAATATTCCTTTT
Source organism: Cariama cristata (assembly GCF_000690535.1). NCBI lineage: Eukaryota > Metazoa > Chordata > Aves > Cariamiformes > Cariamidae > Cariama > Cariama cristata. The sequence continues at coordinate 92,685 of NW_009605360.1, read as the reverse complement.
GCTGATTGAAAACTGTAAAACACACTTCAACATCTGTTAGAACAAGATGTTTGTTTACCACATTCCCCTACAAAATGGAATGATGTTTCTTACCTAACGTACTGAAGAATTTTTAGATGAAAGAGGGATGTTTATGAGATCCATGCAGGGTATAATTGAAAGAATATTTCCGGACAAAGATACCATATGTTTTGTATTTCCATTGAACCTATAAATATCTCTATAACAGTTTGGGGCCATAAATACCATGATTGGGAAGAGTTTTATGCATTTGCTTAAGGCTTTTATTACTTTCAATTATCAGTTTGCTAACAGCGTCTCATTTTCCTCCCACTACATAGCAGTATTCCCAAGGATAAATTCTGAGATGTCAATAAGATCACTGAAATGTGTACAGAACTGAGCAGTGCTGGGGCTTGTGAAACAATCCGGCTTCCACAGGGCACAGAGAGTAATTTGTCCCCCACCCCCAAATATCATGTGCTCTCTACAGAATGTGACCAGCAAGATTTATTTGTTATCTTGGTTGTAGGGTATGATTGGGAAAGCCTTAAAAATGCAAACCTCCAGGAAGTCCCAGCTGCACAGCAGAGCTATGTAATGTAATTCTTCCCGCACAGCACATTAGCAGCAATAGTGGAATGTGAGCATAGAGAAAGAAATCTAAGGTCCTAGAGAGACAGAAATGACGATACCTTACAAGTGACCACATAAGAAACTCTTTTTGGCTTTATAGAAAATAATAAAGAACATACATAGAAGTGTCTTCCAGATCCTACCATTAGAATTCTGCTGCCTCCCCCCGCCGTGAACAGGGGAAACCGCCAGCAT